>NW_021634819.1:0-34064 GCF_004799145.2 Neltuma alba | reverse complement strand
GGTTGTCATTTTACAGAAACTGAAGTATGACCGCTGATCGCCGTTAGCTTCCCCATGACTACCTTGTTATTGCCACAGACCATAAAGATCCTGTTGCGAAAAGTAGGAAAGACAGGCTTGATCAGTACGTATCAGGTAAATTTTAAATTTAACTTAACTAGAGGGGGGACAAAGAAATCTGTAAATTGAAACGTCTGCAACTGCGGAGGCAAAATCTGTTCCAATACAAACACTTGGTAGCATTATATAGTTTTTTTTATGAAAAGTTTATTGCCATTGAATCATGGTGCTGTTGTACAGCCATGGAAGATATTTTAGAACACGATCAATCACTATCTGGAATCAGTTTTTGTCACCGTTTATGATGCGCTGATATCGTCTAGCGTGGATTATGGCATTTTGCTGTGTGAATGTTTCATATAATAGATTCAGCCATGTAATGCATTGATCTGATCAGAGCACAAGTCATCAATTTTCTTTATACTGGCAGAAAGAAAATCAGAAGATAAAACCTGCAAATTCCATTCTGATTATTGGAGGTGGTCCCGCTGGGTGTTGAACTGGCTGGAGAGACTGCTATTGATTTTCCAGATAAAAAGGTACTTTAGTGCACAAGGGATCCAGGCTGATGGAATTCATTGGGCCAAAAGCTGCCGATAAGACTCTAAAATGGTTTGGATCAAAGGGGGTTGAAGTGAAGCTAGAGCAAATAGTCGACTTGAATTCCGTTGCAGATGGAAACAAGACATATCAAACTTCACATGGAGAGATAATTGAGGCAGACTGTGATTTTGTTTGCACAGCAAAGCCAGTTGGTACAGCATGGCTTAGGGGAACTGTGTTGAAGAATGACTTGGATGCTCATGGAAGGATCAGGGTAGATGAACATTTGAGAGTCAGGGGCCGGAAATATCTTTGCAATTGGAGACATTACAGATATTCCAGTAAGTACTTATTATTGCTGCGAAGTTGTAATTTTAACAAAATAATGAAGTTATTACTCAGGGTGCTTTTGATGAAAGTGAAAAGTCGTCTGTGGGAAATTCAGCACTAATACTTTTAGGCAGAAAACTATGCATTGAATTTATTATACTCCTTCCGTTCTTAATATAAGACATATTTAACTAATTTGATTAGATTAAGAAAGTTAAATAAGTTAATAATTATAAGAAATATAAAATGTTTTTTTTCTAAAACACTATAATTATCTTTTTAATATCCTTCTTCTTCTTTTACTTGATTATGGTTGAGAGAGTGTCTATAGGGATGATTCAGGAAAATTGATCAATATGAGAAATATTTCTTATATTATGATTAGATTAAAATTATACTAACTTAGGTCCTATATTAAGGACGAGAGGAGTATATGAAAATCTATTCACATGATGTCCAAAATATGCATTCTAGGAAGCTACTTTCATTTAAAAATTTAATTAGGAGAGGGTTGTTACTTAATGCATCCAGCTGACTTCTCATATGCTGAACCTTGTCAGTAGTCGGTACGTGTTAAACAGTCACCATTAAATTCTCGGAGTTATTCATTTTTATCACTGAATTTAATTTTCAGTTTGGTTATCTGCTTTCTGTGTCCTTGCTCTTTCCTTCATTTTTGGTCATGCATAAATTACATCTGTGTGATGGTATTGGAGCAGAATTATAACCTTACCTATTAGTGATGAAAATAAATGTATACTCCAATTCTGATTTTGAGGTATTTGCACGCCACTGCATCGTGATCCCATCTTTTACTGCAGCTATTGACCGGAGGCTTCACTGCCAGTCTGTATGTTTATTTCATGGTTTGGTTTTAGGTCTTTGCAATGACTTAGTTGACGAAGACATAAGTATCCAAGATCCGGTGGGCCATGAAAACGAAAATAACAGTGGAAGACGGTGAACCACGAAATCGAAATGCCGTGTCTTGGGATAACCCTCTGGTGACCACACCTCGCGAAGATAACTACAGCGATGGACACACTTTAATTCGTAAGGATGATGTCGTTGTATAATTAAAGGCGAAATGGTTAATGTTCGCAAAGTTCTAACAATAAAATTGTTTCCCAGAAAAGGCAGCCCTTTCCATCCAGAAATCCTCTTCCTTCTTCGGAAAAGCTGAAGACAAGAGCCTTCCTCCCACAAAGAGACAACATGCTACTTTGAAACATACGTTAGATATTCCTTATGATGAATCCACTTCCAAGCGTATCAAATATAGCCTCACTACCATTACAGTTTATATGACGCGTTAAAATTTCCATCTCATTATAGGTCAGAAAAAAAAAATCCCTTTAGTCTCTAATATCTAACTACTTAGCTTTTAGGTTGGAAACAAACGCGAGCTTAAATTTTATAATCTTAATATAAAGTTACTTCTATAATATCACTTTAATAAGAACGTGATTTTGAGTTGACTTGACAATTCATAAATACGTACACACCAAACAACTCCGACCCCCCATGATGACATGAGGGTGTTTGGAGGCATTTAACCCCAAAATCAAGCAAATTAAAATGACGTGCAGAAAATTAATTGGGTATACCCAAGCACACCCAAGTCTCTAAGACCGCAGGCATCTACATGGTTCGGAATTTTCGAGTAGTTCCAGAAAAAAGCTTGTCTGATCTCTACAAAAGTGGCCTCAAGTCTCAACCTATAATCCGAGCCATTATCTTCCGTCTGAACTTACTTATTTCCGTTTGGATAAATTAGTCAAGCAGACCTCTCCTTTCTTTTGCAAAGCAAGTTGTTATTTGTCTTTATCATTGATATTATACTATTGAATATTGATTAGTCCAAGTCTTCGTAGACTCCGTGGAAGGTGTTTTACACATGATGATGACTTTTAAAAAGCCAATCAGGCTCGGAACAGGCCGCACCCCAAACAGTTTAGATAGAGCTAAATCCCACACACTCGTCGGCCTGAAGTGAACGATCATCATCCTCCACTCAATCACAAAACATCATGTGGAAGCCCGCTGCTACCACGACTATGAACGCCGCCGGCTCATCCGCCGCATACTCCTCGGCATCCTGGCATTTGTCGGCCTCGTTCTCCTCACCATCATCGTGATATTGATCATTTTGAGACCCACCAAACCCCGTTTCACCCTCCAGGACGCCGTCCTTTATGCCTTCAACCTCCCACCCTCGCCCCCCGAGCTACCTCCTCCCACTCAACCTCACCATGCAGGCCACTTTGTCTGCTCACAACCCCAATGACGGAATCGGCATTTTCTATCGCTCCCTCGATGTCTACGTCTCCTACCGTGGCCAACAGGTCTCGAGGGCCGTGGTCATCCCCCCCTCATACCAAGACCATCACGATATTACCGTCTGGTCGCCCTACTTGTACGGAAACGCCGTGCCGCTTCCGCCATACGCGCTGGACGCTGTGCGGGAGGAGCTGAATACTGGGGCGGTGTGATGCTCAAGGTGGTGGTCGAAGGAGAAGTTAAATGGAAGGTAGGTTCGTGGGTGTCTGGAACGTACCACCTCCACGTCAACTGTCCCGCTTACATCAGGCTCGCCGGTGGCCACATCAGTGGCCCGGAAAGATGCGGTGTTGATGTTTAATGCACTTGAAGCCAGAGCAAAGTTATAATCGAACTAGCTGTTGAACGAAAACACTCTTCATCATCCCATTTGTAGTCTACAAGTGAGGTTTTAGGTAGTAAATCATATATCTCATCTTAGGTGGTCGATGTTTAGTTGTGTAACTGATAAGCCAAAGCAATTTGCAAATTGCAATTATCATTGTTCTTGTTGTTTAGTCTTCGCTGCCTACACCATGCAGGCACCTCATGTTAGGATGTTTGAAATGGAATTGACGTGATGTTCCTACTTTAGAAAAACAATTGGAGTTGAGTTGACAATTAATATAGTAAAGTAAAACGACTTAAAAATTTAAGCCTGATTTTTGAATTAAAATTTCCTCCGCTACTCGTGGACCATTTGCTTTTACTCGTGTGATATCAAATATAGCCTCACATTCCATAGATTCATAATATCTGTCGGACTCGGACAGGAATATCTTCGTTTGATTTTCTCTCCACTTCCTCTCTATTTGCTCCTCCGATCTTTAATATAAGACCCATTTAACTAATTTGAGTAGATTAGAAAGTTAGGTAAGTTAGTTAATTATAAAAAATGTGACACGTTTGTCCTAAAATACCGTATAATAATATTTCTTAATACCCACTCTTCTTCTCCTATTTGATTATGGTTGAGAGAGTATCTATAGGGGTAATTTAGAGAAAATTGATAAATATGATAATGGGTCTTATATTTAGGACCAAAACCAACTCAACAATGGGTCTTATATTAAGGACGGAGGAGTAGTATTATTTTTATCATTAGATTAACACCCAATGGCTGAGATTAATATATTATAACAGTATTATTATAATATTAATTAAATGACAAATATATATATAAACAATTAGAAATTAATATGCATACATTACTTCTATAGATTTTTATTAATATTGTAATTCATTTGTTTTTTTCCTGTGCGGTCTGATTATAATAATATCATAATATTGACTTATATATAGGTTACAATTATTTATATTATTATTATAATATTAAATATCAACTATTGGATATTAATCTAATGATATAAATAGTAAACAGGGAGAAGTGGAAAGAAAGCTAAATAAAGATAACTCTTTTTTGGCATTGGGCCTGTGCCTGTGCAGTGCACTTTATGAAAATAAACTGCATTAATTATATTTTATCATAAAAAAAGACTGACCGTAATTATATTCTATTCTTTGCTGGTCAACTGAAGTTACCAATTTGAATAATACTACCGTCCCGTTCGGTAGGAGATGTAGACACTTGTGGACCACAGACAAGGGGAGGTCCTCAAAAACCAACGTTAAAAGACTTTCTAAGTCAACTAGAACGTGTCCCACTGGTACATGGAGCCAAAATTTGTCTATAGAACCTTTTAAAATGAGTACTTGTAATTATGAAATACGATTATCTAGATAAAACCAAAAAGATTTAACGAAGAATAACTATTTATATTAATTTTATATCATATTTGTATGTTTTGCACAGCCCTTATTGATTAATTTTTTGAAGTTAACGTGTTTAGTTAATCTGTGGTTAACGAATAGCGAAAGGTGCAGTTTTTATCTTTCATCTCATTGTAAGGAATACAGAATTTTCTATCCACATTTTAGATGTGTTTGGATGGAATCCAAATTATAATTTTAAAAGTACTTTTATAATATGTAAAGTAAATATATAGAGCTCGTTTATATAAAAGTATTTTTGAAAAATATTTTTTTATATTACAAAACCCTCCTCGTCATCATCTCTTATCAAATGAATAATAATGACGACGTCTTGTAATGGCTTAGAATGAAAGGTTTGCTGGATAATACTTGTTTTACTTTGTTCTGGGGGCCCTTGGCAATTGGACGTCTCCAGATGGCAATTCTCCAATCGATTATGCTTTTTCCCTGGAACGCGAAATAATTCTCTCTGCTCCTTTATCTGATCCCGTGCCATGGAAATCATCATCGGATAATCGAAGTCTTCCTGAACTTAATAAGATGGACAAGAGAGACGGAAAGAGAGTGGTGGTTGTTGGAGGTGGTATCGCCGGATCCGTCGTAGCTAAATCTCTACAGTTCAATGCTCATCTAACTCTCATTGATCCGTATGCTCTTCTTTTACTTCTTTGCCACCTCCGTATTTCTTCTTTTCTGCTTCTAATACTTCAAGCCATGATCTTTTTACCCACAATTTCCGAAGTGTGGAACTTTGATGTGTTATTTTAGTATATTCTGGTTAACTCCATCCTCATAAATTTTATGATGAGGGACTTGACTTAATTTTATGCGCATTCAAAGTTTCTTTGAGGGCTTGTTTGGCTTTGAAACCCATGTTCTACCCTGACTTTGTTTCGTTAATAGTTTTTGGAAATCTTGTATCTTGGGTAGGAATTTGTGTCATTTCATATCCTACTTATGATCAGGTGATGCATAAACATTTTCATGGAACTTTCTCTCAAAATGGTTGTCATTTCATTAAGCTGGTTGGTACATTTTAATTCAGGAAGGAATATTTTGAGATACCATGGGCAAGCTGAGGGCAATGGTTGAACCATCCTCTGCAGAGAGGTCTCTGATCAACCATAGAGATTACTCTCCAACGGCGACATTGTTACATCCGGCGCGGCCGGTATTACAGAAACTGAAGTATTGACCGCTGATAGCCGTCAGATTCCCTATGACTACCTGTTATTGCCACAGGCCATAAAGATCCTGCCGCGAAAAGTAGGAAAGACAGGCTTGATCAGTACGTATCAGGTAAAATTTAAATAAAACTTAACTAGAGGGGGGACAAAGAAATCTGTAAATTGAAACGTTTGCAAATGCGTAGGCAATAATCTGTTCCAACATAAACACTCGGCAGCATTATATAGTTTTTTATGAGAAAAGTTTGTTGACATTGAATCATGGTGCTGTTGTACAGCCATGGAAGATATTTTAGAACACAGATCTATTTATTATTTTTATCATTAGATTAACACCCAATGGCTGAGATTATTATATTATAAAAGTATTATTATAATTATTAATTAAATGAAAATATATATAAACAATTAGAGATTTATCATTAGTCGCCTTGGTTAAATAAAAAATAAAACCAAATATGCAGTAAAGCACAACTCGGGTCGTGTCTCTTGAGGAGACTTTTATTAATTCATAAGTTAACTAAGTGACAAAGAATAAAAAGGGGGTTGAAAAAGGATTTTTCAATTAATAAAACTAATTATGAAACTAAGAAATAAATCTAAACTGTTTTTGTATTTTTAATAAAGAAAGAATGAAAAAATGCAAATTTGAATTTTAGAAAATCAGTAATGAGAATGCTTCTTGAAAACGGAATGTAGCTATCATTACTTAAATAAAGATATGGGAGTAAAATAATGCACCAAGTTAAGAAAAACAACCCCAAACACGGTTTGGGTCAAGTAAACTTAACATTTAACTACCCTAAACGCTAGATAGTAATCAAGTTATTAAGCTACTTTTAAAAACCACTTGATGTGCAATTTAAATTGAGTTAATAAAACTTGTTTCCCTCTCAAAGAATGCTCACGGAAACACTCAATTGCAATACATCTCAATCATAAAATCTAACAACATGCCAGATAACATAATTTTAATGAATGCAAAGGAAATATTTATAAATTCAAATCCCAAGTAATGCAACTCAAATTAAACGCAAAAAATCCAATTAACAGAAATTATAACTCATAATCTTAGTCTCCAAATCAAATGAAAATATTCCTAACGCAGGAAAAATCTAATGAAGTTTAGGAGAAAATTAATTGAAAAACTGAATACTCCTCTAGTTGAAACTCTAAGCTCAAGCTACTCCTCCATCTTCAAGAAGCACAAGAAAATTAGCCTCTCATAGTTCTAGAAGAATCTGCAATATATTTAAAACAATGAGAATCCACGGAGGTTATGGTGAGAAAGAGGGTGTGAAGATTATTTGTAGAAGAATACAAACAATAGGGGCCGACGCCGACGGTGATGATGGTGATTGGCTGCAGGAAGAAAAGACGAAAACTGGGGGTGAGAAAGATAGTAGTGTATGCGGCGTGGGGGTATGGATATGAAGAGGTTATGAAAGTGGCGTATGAGTGTGGTGTGAGTGCGAGGTTCCTTGATTGTGTGTTGCGGCGGTATATATAGAAAGGGATTGAGGGAGGTGGCAGCGTGAAATTGCGTGAAGGAGGGGATCTATATCCAATATCAAATCTGAAGGATCAGAGATGATTGGCGGCCTTCTGGAATTCCTTGTTGCCCCCTTTTTTTTTTTCATGAATAAAGATACAAAATAATCTGATGCCTTGATGTCCAAGTTGTTGTGTCTCCAATTTTCTTTTTTTTCTTCTTCTTCTTTTCAGTTTTTTATGATCTTTATTTCCTTATTTTAAGGCCTGCAAAAGATAAATTGGGATACTATCATAAAAATCCAAAATCAATTATTTAAAAAGAGATAAAAATATGATAAGATCTCCTATTATTAATCTCTAATTTCATTGCAATCAATATTTGATTCAAAATACCCGCAACTAATACAATTTATCCCACTTTAATTGATAAATATCTACAAAAAGGATATCAAATAATATGTTAAAATTAGGATTTATCACCTCTCCTTTCTTTTGCAAAGCAAGTTGTTATTTGTCTTTATCATTGATATTATACTGTTGAATATTGATTAGTCCAAGTCTTCGTAGACCCCGTGGAAGGTGTTTTACACATGATGATGACTTTTAAAAAGCCAATCAGGCTCGGAACAGGCCGCACCCCAAACAGTTTAGATAGAGCTATAAATCCCACACACTCGTCGGCCTGAAGTGAACGATCATCATCCTCCACTCAATCACAAAACATCATGTGGAAGCACCGCTGCTACCACGACTATGAACGCCGCCGGCTCATCCGCCGCATACTCCTCGGCATCCTGGCATTTGTCGGCCTCGTTCTCCTCACCATCATCGTGATATTGATCATTTTGAGACCCACCAAACCCCGTTTCACCCTCCAGGACGCCGTCCTTTATGCCTTCAACCTCCCACCCTCCCCCACCGAGCTACCTCCTCCCACCCTCAACCTCACCATGCAGGCCACTTTGTCTGCTCACAACCCCAATGACGGAATCGGCATTTTCTATCGCTCCCTCGATGTCTACGTCTCCTACCGTGGCCAACAGGTCTCGAGGGCCGTGGTCATCCCCCCCTCATACCAAGACCATCACGATATTACCGTCTGGTCGCCCTACTTGTACGGAATCGCCGTGCCGCTTCCGCCATACGCGGTGGACGCTGTGCGGGAGGAGCTGAATACTGGGGCGGTGATGCTCAAGGTGGTGGTCGAAGGAGAAGTTAAATGGAAGGTAGGTTCGTGGGTGTCCGGGACGTACCACCTCCACGTCAACTGTCCCGCTTATATGAGGCTCGCCGGTGGCCGCATCGGTGGCCCGGAAAGATGCGGTGTTGATGTTTAATGCACTCGAAGCCAGAGCAAAGTTATAATCGAACTAGCTGTTGAACGAAAACACTCTTCATCATCCCATTTGTAGTCTACAAGTGAGGTTTTAGGTGGAATAATCATATATCTCATCTTAGGTGGTCGATGTTTAGTTGTGTAACTGATAAGCCAAAGCAATTTGCAATTATCATTGTTCTTGTTTAGTCTTCGCATCCTACATCATGCAGGCACCTCATGTTAGGATGTTTGAAATGGAATTGACGTGATGTTCCTACTTTAGAAAAACAAATTGGACTTGATACTTAATATAGTAAAGTAAAACGACTTAAAAATTTAAGCCTGATTTTTGAATTAAAATTTCCTCCGCTACTCGAGGACCATTTGCTTTTACTCGTGTGATATCAAATATAGCCTCACATTCCATAGATTCAAAACATCCGTCGGACTCGGACAGGAATATCTTCGTTTGATTTTCTCTCCACTTCCTCTCTATTTATTATTTTTATCATCAGATTAAAACCCAATGGTTGAGATTTAATATATTATAACAGTATTATTATAATATTAATCAAATGACAAATATATATATATAAACAGTTAGAAATTAATATGCATACATTACTTCTATAGATTTTTATTAAAATATTTTATAATTCTTTTGTTTTTTATCCTGTGCAGTCTGATTATAATAATATCATAATATTGACTTATATATAGGTTACAATTATTTATATATTATTATAATATATTAAATATCAACTATTGGATATTAATCTACTGATAAAAATAGTAAATAGAGAGAAGTGGAAAGAAAGCTAAATAAAGATATTTTTGTTTGGCATTGGGCCTGTGCCGGTGAAGTGCACTTTATGAAAATAAACTGCATTGATTATATTTTATCATGAAAGAAGACTCACCGTAATTTTATATTCTATTTCTTTGCTGGTCAACTGAAGTTACCAATTTGAATAATACTACAATCCCGTTCGGTATGAGATGGAGACAGTTGTGGACCACAGACAAGGGGAGGTCCTCAAAAACCAACGTTAAAAGACTTTCTAAGTCAACTAGAACGTGTCCACTGGTACATGGAGCCAAAATTTGTATGTAGAACCTTTTAAAATGAGTACTTGTAATTATGAAATACGATTATCTAGATAAAACCAAAACAGATTTAACGAAGAATAACTATTTATATTAATTTTATATTCATATTTGTATGTTTGCACAGCCCTTATTGATTAATTTTTTGAAGTTAACGTGTTTAGTTAACCTGTGGTTAACGAATAGCGAAAGGTGCAGCTTTTATCTTTCATGTCATTGTAACGAACACAGAATTTTCTATCCACATTTTAGATGTGTTTGGATGGAATCCAAATTACAATTTTAAAAGTATTTTTATAATATGTAAAGTAAATATATAGAGCTCATTTTATAAAAAAGTATTTTTGAAATTTTTTTTTTATATTACAAAACACCTCCTCGTCATCATCTCTTATCAAATGAATAATAATGACGACGTCTTATAATGGCTTAGAATGAAAGATTTGCTGGATAATACTTGTTTACCTCATCGTTTCCCTTAGCCCATTCCGTTAGGCTTCACCCGATACTCGATAATGGGGCAACCTGGGCCCATTGCCTAAGAACCACAACAAATGGGCAGTCTCCAGGCCCATATTTCCCCTCTGCGTGGTCTTTGTTCTTTTTGATTTTCTGTCTGGTGCCCTTGGCAATTGGACGTCTCCAGATGGCAATTCTCTAATCGATTATGCTTTTTCCCTGGAACGCGAAATAACTTCTCTCTGCCCCCTTTATCTGATTCCCTGCCATGGAAATGATCATTGGATAATCGAAGTCTTCCTGAACTTAATAAGATGGACAAGAGAGACGGAAAGAGAGTGGTGGTTGTTGGAGGTGGTATAGCCGGATCCGTCGTAGCTAAATCTCTACAGTTCAATGCTCATCTAACTCTCATTGATCCGTATGCTCTTCTTTTACTTCTTTGGCACCCCTGTATTTCTTCTTTTCTGCTTCTAATACTTCAAGCCATGATCTTTTTACCCACAATTTCCGAAGTGTGGAACTTTGATGTGTTATTTTAGTATATTCTGGTTAACTCCATCCTCATAAATTTTATGATGAGGGACTTGACTTAATTTTATGCGCATTCAAAGTTTCTTTGAGGGCTTGTTTGGCTTTGAAACCCATGTTCTACCCTGACTTTGTTTCGTTAAATAGTTTTTGGAAATCTTGTATCTTGGGTAGGAATTTGTGTCATTTCATATCCTACTTATGATCAGGTGATGCATAAACATTTTCATGGAACTTTCTCTCAAAATGGTTGTCATTTTCATTAAGCTGGTTGGTACATTTTAATTCAGGAAGGAATATTTTGAGATACCATGGGCAAGCTTGAGGGCAATGGTTGAACCATCCTCTGCAGAGAGGTCTCTGATCAACCATAGAGATTACTTCTCCAACGGCGACATTGTTACATCCAGCGCTGCCGGTATTACAGAAACTGAAGTATTGACCGCTGATAGCCGTCAGATTCCCTATGACTACCTTGTTATTGCCACAGGCCATAAAGATCCTGCCGCGAAAAGTAGGAAAGACAGGCTTGATCAGTACGTATCAGGTAACATTTAAATCTAACTTAACTAGAGGGGGGACAAAGAAATCTGTAAATTGAAACGTGTGCAAATGCGTAGGCAATAATCTGTTCCAACATAAACACTCGGCAGCATTATATAGTTTCTTATGAGAAAAGTTTATTGCCATTGAATCATGGTGCTGTTGTACAGCCATGGAAGATATTTTAGAACACAAATCAATCACTATCTGGGATTATTTTTTGTCACCGTTTATGATGCGTTGATAGTGGCTGGCTTGGATCATTGCATTATGCTGTGTGAATGTTTTATATAATAGATTCAGCCATGTAATGCATTGACCTGATCAGAGCACAAGTCATCAAAGTTTCTTTCTGCTGGCAGAAAATCAGAAGATAAAATCTGCAAATTCCATTCTGATTATTGGAGGTGGTCCGACTGGTGTTGAACTGGCTGGAGAGATTGCTGTTGATTTTCCAGATAAAAAGGTTACTTTAGTGCACAAAGGATCCAGGCTGATGGAATTCATTGGGCCAAAAGCTGCCGATAAGACTCTAAAATGGTTTGGATCAAAGGGTGTTGAAGTGAAGCTAGAGCAAATAGTCGACTTGAATTCCGTTGAAGATGGAAACAAGACATATGAAACTTCACTTGGAGAGATCATTGAGGCAGACTGTCATTTTGTTTGCACAGCAAAGCCACTTGGTACAGCATGGCTTAAGGAAACTGTGTTGAAGAATGACTTGGATGCTCATGGAAGGATCAGGGTAGATGAAAATTTGAGAGTCAGGGGTCGGAAAAATATCTTTGCAATTGGAGATGTTACAGATATTCCAGTAAGTACTTATTGCTGCGAAGTTGTAATCTTTTAACAAAATATTAAAGTTACTCATGGTGCTTTTGATGAAAGTTAAAAATCTTCTATGTGAAATTCATATGACGTCCAAAATGTGTATTATAGGAAACTACTTTCATTTAAAAATTTAACTAGGAGAGGGTTGTTAATGCATCCAGCTGAATTCTCATACGCTGAACCTTTTCGGTAGTCGGTTCGTGTTAAAAAGTCACCGCTAAATTCTCAGTGTTAAGAGTTATTCGTTTTTATCACTGAATTTAATTTTCAATTTGGCTCTCTGCTCTCTGCGTGTCCTTGCTCTTTCTTTCGAGTTTTGTCATGCATAAATTACATCTTGTTTGATGGTATTGAACTAGCTTTGCAGACTGTCCTCTATCGCCTAAATTTGGAGCAGAATTATAGCCTAACCTCTTAGTGATGAGAATATATGTTCATGAACGCGGAGCCTCCAATTCTATTTTATGGTATTTGCACGCCATTGCATCACGATCCCATCTTTTGCTGGAGCTATTGACCGGAGGCTTCACTGCCTGTCTGTATCTTTATTTCATGGTTTGGTTTCAGGTTTTTGCAGTGACTTAGTTGACGAAGAAATAAGTGTCTAAAATCCACGAGTCTAAATACTCAGATGTTTCGCGGATATGCGTGCATGATCTCCTACTCATTTCTGTCATTCTATTACCTGGACCGTCTACTGCATGTTTGAATATGTGGCATTTAAGTTTTCTTGCAAGTTAACCTGAATAGAAATTCTTTGATGGGAATCTGCAAAACAGGAAATCAAACAGGGTTTCTGGCACAAAAGCAGGCTGATACTGTTGTAAATAACTTGATGCTGTTGATGGAGGGAGGTAATGAAAATAAGATGAAAACTTACAAGCCACATTCTGCACTGGCAATCGTATCACTTGGGAGGAAAGACGCGGTGGCACAGCTTCCATTCTTGACAATCAGTGGAAGAGTTCCTGGCTTTATAAAGTCTGGAGATTTGTTTGTTGGCAAAACAAGGAAGCGTTTGGGACTCCAACCTGATGTCACACAAACTTGAGTAAATATAATGGGCAACGCTGTCTATAAAAATGATCTCACTCTTCCATCGCATGCTTATTGTGCATTATCTGTCCTTCTTTTCCTTTTTTATTATGTTCTTGATTAAAGGAAAGGAATGTCTCTGTTTCTATGATAGATTCAGTTCGATGCTGATAAGTGGACTGCTGGCTTGGCTTGAAATTAGTTGTGAGTGAGAAGTGGCCATGCAGGCTTTGTTATTGAGTTATTGGAGCATTCACTTTTTCCATTGTTAAAATTTGATTGATTTTTAGATACATACTACTTCGACCCCTGTTATTATTAAGCCTCATTTGTGTATTGACATGCGTATTTGGCTTAATTTTCATATATTTTAAAAATAATTCGATATTATATCTCGGCTTTCAAGTTAGGAAATGAATTAATTAAAAAATAAATATGTGAATTAAAGTTCTGCAGTGAGATAATTGAGATTTGAGTCAAATACATATATGTTTTTAATTTTTAATGTCGAAAAAATGTTTACAGAAAACTCATAATGGAAGCAAGGAATAATGTTTGCATTTTCTCCTTTATTTGATGGCAAACATGGTATCCTCTAAATAACAGAACTGCAATATATGATAAGCGTGAATAAATATTGCTTAATCGATATCTCTTTCCCTCGGGGATTAAAAGGTTGTTGGTAACTTAAACGAGTTTGGGCCAACATGATAAACGAGTTTGCTTTTCACACACACACACACACGGCTATTTAATTAAGAAGGGTTGCTTGAGTTCAAAACTGTGTTACGCAATTAAATTAAAAAATGGAGGTTCAAAACTCTAGAGTGACCTTTCGAGAATTAAAAAACTTTAAGTGATAGGTTATTTCTACGTGAGTGTTTTTATCGATCATACTATCGAATATCTTAATACGGTAGCATTAGACTGTATATAGAGGGATCAAGTATTTGACCTCTATATTTTCACCCAGACCCCAACGAATCTAATGCACGCCTTTAAATAAAGTGAAGCCGTTTAACCTTGAAACCTAAGAACTAACCTTGAGGGATGTTAAGATTCTGGCTTGTTGGTTCTTGAAGAATCTGGAAGCCCTCATGATTCGTCACCCACATGTTAGCCAGACGGCCGAGACGGCGAGTCGTTACCCCTCCCTCTGGAGTCTGAAATCTAGAATAATTTTCCTGCTCATTTTATTTTATTTATTATATATTCAAAACACAAGTTGAAGATATGATGAGTGTTCCTCTAGAAACGAAAGTAAAAGTCAAATTTTTGCCATTAGTCAAAGCACTGATGAGAGGGATGGATAATCTTAACATATGTTTAGACGAACTCCTTCACGCAAAGGAACTAATTAATACAAATAAGACTTCAAGCCTGGAACAGAATTTCTACTTGGTTTCAAAGAGAAAATGAGCAGCATGACAACATAACAGGATCCTTGAAAACTAAAAGATAGAGGAATCCCATTTATCAACATATAATCAAACAGAAAACTTCATTTGGGTGGCTCTTTTTTTTATACATATTTTTTAAACTTGAAGTGGCCGTCTTATTTGAATATGCTCTGGCCAAGGATTGTTGACCTGCAATCTCAAGTAAGAGCTGATGCAATGCTGGCTGACAGCTGGAGATTTTTCAGTTGTAAGGGAAACATCCTCAGAACTATCTCAGGATTTTTATTTATTTGTTTGTTTTAAATATTTCCACTTTAATAATAAATAATATTAAGGGATTGAAGTAGCAAGCTAACGTACGTAGGCTGTTACGCGGGAAGGACGCAGTAATGCAAAAACGTTGCCCTCTTGACTCTGCATATTCAAATATGTTGTTTGTGTTGGTATTCATTATTTTGAAATACAGTGGCTTTCTTGGACACGCAATGATGCAAGCGCCTCGTACTCTATTTATGTTGCCTTATTTCCCGTCTGTGAACGAATCCATCAGCACAGCAAAATTCAACCACATAAAACAAAGCATCCACGACAAATGGAGAAGAAAGTTGTCATCATCGGAGGTGGTGTCGCCGGTGCCGTCCTTGCTAAAACTCTTCAAAATCATGCCAATGTCACTCTTATCGATCCGTAGGCTCTCTTATTTATATCCATACCACAATCATAGTCTCTGTTATTTACTAGTTCAATTCTCTTCCCTATACTGCTGAGTTTTTCTTCACAAAACTTCGATTCGATTTAGCTTTCCTGGACTTTCACTATAATATCATAGTCTTCATGTTGTTACCTAACTTGTTTATTCCCAACTTATTATCATTCAGACTTGATGTTCCAAGTAGTTTGCTCTTAGAATTACTTGATGTTCTTTTGGTGATGAATGACCTCCTGCATATACATGGAGATTTCTGATTGAGTGATATTGATATCAGGAAGGAATATTTTGAGATTCCATGGGCAGCTTTGAGGGCCATGGTTGAGCCATCTTTTGGGGAGAGGATAGTGGTCAACCATAGAGATTACTTCAAAAAAGGCAACCTCGTTACATCCAGTGCCGTCAATATAACTGAAACTGAAGTCTTAACTGACGATGGTTCTCAGATTCCCTACGACTTTCTTGTTATTGCCACTGGACATAAAGAACCTCTTCCAAAAACTAGGACTGAAAGACTCGACTACTACAGAGCAGGTAAATTTTCAGCCTTCATTCTTAGAAAGTCTATGCCTTTGAATAACTATTTACTTGTGAGGGATGTTTCCAATGGCAGAACATGAAAAGATAAAATCTGCAAGTTCAATTCTGATAGTTGGAGGGGGACCTACGGGTGTGGAACTTGCCGGAGAGATTGCTGTTGATTTTCCCGAGAAGAAGGTGACTCTAGTGCACAAAGGAACAAGGTTGCTGGAATTCATTGGGCCTAAGGCTTCCAAGAAGGCCTTAAAGTGGTTGAAAGCAAAGAAAGTTGAAGTGAAACTAGAGCAATCAGTCAATTTGGACTCGGTTTCAAACAATGCATACCAAACTTCAGGAGGAGAAACCATCGAGGCAGATGTTCATTTTCTTTGCACAGGCAAACAGCTTGGCTCAGCGTGGCTCAGAGAAACTATATTAAAGGATCACTTGGATTCCGAGGGAAGGATCCAGATTGATCAGAATTTACGAGTCAAGGGCCGGAACAACATTTTTGCAATAGGAGATATTACTGATGTTCCGGTAAATTAAGTGCTAATTTTTGTTGCTTTATTTAAGGGCTAAAGCTCAATCCTTTGGACTTTACGTTTCCTTTTCTGACTCTTTGGACTAAGAAAAATCTATGCGGTGCAGGAACTTAAACAAGGGGCGAATGCAGGAGAGCATGCTCAAGTGGTTGCAAAGAATTTGAGAGTATTGATAGGGGAAGGAAAAGACAAGAAACTAGGAGAATATAAGGCACGGCCTGCTGTAGCAATTGTTTCACTTGGAAGGAAACAGGGGCTTGCACAGTTCCCTTTCATGACGGTGCTTGGAAGGTTCCCAGGCATCATCAAGTCTGGTGATTTGTTTGTGAGCAAAACAAGAAAGGATTTGGGATTGGAACCTAAATAGGTTGATATTTGTGAGTGGTGTGTTATGTACAGATTTGTTTAAGCTCTTTGTCATCTGTCATGTCCCCAGCTTGATAATTTTGTTCAGTGTCATTTCTCTTCTTCAAAAAAAGAAACGTTGTCTGTAATGCTTCTGTTAAGAGTTTGAATACTACGAGTGTTGTTGATTAAGATGAGAGTGTTTACATCAGTCAGAAGATGCATCTACCTGTTGATATTAAATCAATGGAGCTTTATTTGTTTGGTGTTCATGTAGTTGATTCTAAAGTGATTTCAGCTTCATCAGATATTTGACACTATACTCTTTTCAGTATGGCTTAAAAAGGCACCGCTAGGAGAGTGGAGAATCCTTTACCTCCACTGTTTACAAGATACACTCCTTATTCATCCTTGTAGAAGCCCTCTTAAAACATTCACAATCCCATCCTTTACCGTCAGTATCATAACTTGCCTTATTGGTAATGCGGGGATCAAAATATCAAATACTTCATCGTCGAGTGAAATCGTATTGTTGCCATAATGCAAATCTTCTTATTCATCCTCAAACAGACGCTAAGCACCACGGCTCTAAACAATCAATGGACGTAGTTGCATTCCCACTAATAGCAAATACCCAAATACAAACTAGTCAGATTGATGATGCTACATTAAATTCTTTCGCACAAAACCTCTCCGCCACTCTCTCAGCCACCTCGACCTTGCCATGAAGTGTACATGCCCCCAACAATGCGTTTAAAACGGCTTCATCAGGCTCAATTTCCATTCTCAAAATCAAGTTCCCTGCTTCCTCCACCTGACCATTCCTTCCTAACATGTCTACCATGCATGTGTAATGTTGCAACCCTGGCTTCACACCAAACCTCCTATCCATCATCTCAAAATATTCCTTTCCCTTATCTATGAAACCCCCATGACTACATGCCGTCAAAACTGCAGTAAAAGTCATACCATCTGGCCTCTCTCCTTCTTCGACCATTCTGTCAAACAACTCAAATACTTCATCAAATTTGCCATGCATTCCATAACCCGACATGATCGCAGACCATGTCACTACATTCCTTTGGTGCATTCTATCAAACACCTTACGTGCTTCAACTAAATCACCACACTTAGCATACATGGTTATTAATGCGGTTGAATTGCCCAAATCTGAGGCAAGCCCATTGACAACAACAGCTCCGTGGACTTGCCGACCAAGCGGTAGGGCCGACAAACCTGCACATGATTTAAGGACCGCAGGTAAGGTACGGCAATCAAAGGGCTTCAGGTCAGGCAGCATTTGGCGGAAGATCGAAAGGGACTCGGAGAATAAATTGAGAGATGAATAGGCTCTGATAAGGGAGTTAAAGAGGAAAGTGGGCCGGCGATTGGTGAAGGAGAAGAGGAGACTGGCTTCCTGCAATTGGGCACAAGAAGCATAGGAAGACACAAGTTTGATGCGAATAAAATCATGGCTAGATATGCCTAAAACAATAGTGCGCGCGTGAATTAGTTTAAGATTCTGCAACTGCTTTGTGGAGGGGCGAGCGTCGAGAAGAGAAGCATAAAACGATATTGACATGTTTTACCTTAGAGACAGAGAAGGGCATATCCAAATACCATGGCGAAAAACAATTGGGGAAGGGCCGAACTCCAAGTCTGCAACAAGAGGAGAGCTTGAGAAGGGCGTGACTGCAAAGAGAAGGGAGTGAACTAGCAGCTCGAGCTTCACTGGGAACGGAGGTCAGAGATGTTAGATGCGGGAGCGTTAGCATTAAGCCGCGACGAAGCGTTGGAGGAGGACAGGACAGAGGGAGCTCGCCCTTGAGGTGTGGGAGGTTGGGCCGAGGAAGACGAGTGTTTTGAGATAATGGGCTTTCGTGATAGTGTGGACTTCAACTATGAGATGGGCCTGAAGATGTTATAATTGGGCTCAATGGAGGCAGTGACGAATTATGTGAAGCTTTCCCCCATCTTTTGTTTCTTCCTTTTGTAGTTCCCTTCTCTCCCTCCCTGAGTTTCTAATTCTTTATCCCTCTGAGTTTATTTACATTTTCTTCTATATTTAGAGTGATCCATGTTTTGTAGCAAGTTTATACATGATTGTAAGCTTCAGCTTCCATTGAACATTATGTATTGTAAACATAACATGTTTTTCAAGTAAGTGATGTGAAGAATGAAATCAGATTAGGTTAGGACATGATGGAATGAGTTTTAAAAAATAAATAAAACATTAGAAATACAATGACGTCCAAAGTAATATTTGTTATGAAGAAAATTTAATTATTTAATAGATTCACAAATTATTAACAAATTAATGCAATGCAATGACTGTGAATAAGTATACAATTATAATCATAAATAGACTAGTCAGATATTCACAAATATAAAAATTAAATTAAATGAAGGCCTATCACAATTGGTATTTAAATGGCTTCCTTAAGCATGTAGTCAAGAGTTTGATCCTAGACGATAGGTATGGAAAGGGTTTCATAGTCAGCACTAAAGTTCTTTCAAAAAGTTTACAGTGCAAAGAGATTAGTCACTACTACCAGCGATCAATAATGGGTAGTCTATGCTCAATAAAAAAAAATCATGCATATTTGTGAGCACTAATTACTAATTAATTGACTATATGCTTAAATACGCAACTCCACTGCTTTTTTTTTTGGGGGGGCTGTCCCACGTCACTTCACCCTCATGGTTCTCCACTACTGTATTTGAAGTGGGGAAAATACCTTCTGGTGCTAATATCATGCTACTCTCCACATTTCGTCTGTAAATTTATAATCCACAGAGAAACGGGGGAGACAGAGTTGTCGCGAACCTAATCTTGGAGGTCTTTTATGTACATATTTTTAACTGCTTATAATAATATCTCAAGTCAGATGCATTAACTTGATCAAAGCTTTTCTCTTTTTGCTTCTCTGTTTCTTGTTGCTTGCTTCCCAATAATCATATTCTATCATAATGCATCGCGTTGCTAAGTATGAGAAAGTGGAAACCTTCTTTATATGATAAGTGTAGTTGATTATTTATGGACAAAGTGATACATGCTCCAACAAATCACTGAAGCGATCAATATTTTCTTCTCTCTCTGTTGCCAAAAAAAAGTCATCTTCCTTTTTTATCTTATTGGGGCACATGCAGAATATCACAATGGAAAAACAACTCAAATCCCACTTAGCGTCTCACGAATGTTCAGCTTGTGTGGTTAGAAGGAAATATGAACCAAACATAATTATTTAAGTTGCATTTACGAATTGTCTACCACTGCAATCTCACTTTAATGCAGCTTCCACAACTCAAAAACTGGAGCGACCATCTCTTTTATATATGATGCCCTGGAGGGTTACATGAATTTATTATTAAAGAATGAAAAAAATGAAAGCTCATAATGATTTCATCAATTGGTATATTTGTAACGAGTTTCTCATCTACACTACGTCATTCACCATGTGTCACAACAAAGCTAAAAGGAAATCTGATTTCCAACCAATGGGTTGTTGAAAGAAGCATCAACCGAGTAAGATGCCTCTACTTTTCTTTTCGGCCATTAAAATAAAGAAGAAAACAAGTACATGGCAGATTGCACCCTAAAATTACAGAGCATGTGCCGTACTCATTGCCATACTTAGGTGTCGTACAGGCCAGAATTAAACTAATCCTCATTTGGTTTACTTTAATGGAAATCACGATAAGTGCTTTGTGAGATCAAGATTTGGAATGCTTGACCATCATGTTTGTCCCAAGTTAGGTCTAAGTTTGAACAGCCAATTCTTATATTCATGGGTCGTCACCTTTGTGATCGGACCACTAACTATAATCTAAAACAACCACCACGTGATTCCTAATTAAGATGCAAGTATCACATCAATTAGCAGGCAGCACCAGTTCTGATGAATGTCCTTACTCTATTCTGTTGATCTTTGCTGCGGAGTCTCCAAGCTAACTATTCATATTCATGTTTCAACGTTTTGTATTGTTGTTACTCGCCAAGTTGAATTTGGATGTTGCATATGTTCTGTTCCAGGCTAATTTTGGTCTAGTTTACGACCTAAATCTGGACATTTCATATATTTTTCTATCCAACTAGCCCATATTGGCAGTTCTGAGTGAAAAATAAAGGTACAAACCAACAAGAACCAAAGGAAATTCAGAACATGAGATTGACGTTATTCAAGATCAAGAAACCCACATGATGGATTTTCCTTATTTGCACAGGAGCTTACAATCGCACATCTACTAGTCAGATACTCACAAATATATAGTAATTAAATGAACCGACTATAGCATAACTTTATGCCATACAGTAAGTCATGATCTCATATTAAGGATGGTTCACTTTGTTCAACTGACGCATACATATATGTCACACTCTGTTTGTGTTATGTTGATCACACGCTGACTTAGATTCTGGTGAATTGGCTGGAGTCAAATCTTCAACCAGAATCACTACGTGGGGGTTATTATCACCATGTGGAGTAGACTGTGTTCTGTTTGGGGGTTTAGCTGTTTCCACAGTTTCGAACTCCATGAGCGAGGGAAGTTCATTCACAGCTTCTGCAATTTCCTCAGTGCAGGCAACAATATCACTTAGCAAGGAAGCCACTGTGGCTGCTGGAAGGACTGATAAAAGATCTGTTTCTTTCCATAAGCTTGATTTGAGCAGTGAATTGAGGCTCTTAGCAGCAGATTTTGAGTTGGAAATATGGGTATCCGCAGAGCATGGCTTCTTCATTGTACTCAGTGCCACTCCCAGCTCCTTCAGAGCTTTTGCTGATTCCAAACTCATGGCTGAACAAGCCTCCTGGATTATGTTCTTAATCTCTGGCGATGCCTGCAAAACATTGGGGCAACCAATGCAAGTGTTAACAGTACTGGACTATACCGAGAAACAAAGAATCTGAAGCTGTGTTTGTGTCTATATATACTTGGAGGTTAGAGTTCAGTTGAGCATTCAGAGATTCCATTCGATAGGCGCATTGTCGGGTAAGCGTTCCAACTTCAAGGTATTTGTCCCACGGATGACGAAATTGGAACCTCCCATGACCCGGTTCCCATCTTGCAAAATTAGCCTGATCAATGAACATCATATGTATATATCAGATCATGTGTGTTAATAGAATTTCTATTTCAAAGAAGCGAGAGAAAATATTTCTTTTAGTTTACCCACCAATGACTCTTCAGTACTCTTTGAATTGAGGACATTTTTGTACCCCTCCAGCAAGGCGGTCTTGTCATCCTTACAACCTCCTTCCTTAGATGTTCTAAAATACTCCTCTTCAAACGCTGCAAGATTTTTAAAAAAAAAAAATCTCCGATAAGTTTTCTTCATTGAACAGATGATATTTCCCTACAATTTTTACTGTTGAATAATCTAACCTTGTAAGAAGTTGGCGAGACTTTCCAAGTTAAGGGAAATTAAGCTGTGGAGTTCTTCACCGGCCCACACAGGACAAACAAAAATGGATATCATGACACATGCAGAGCCCCCAATGAAAATAGTGAAGAGCCTTCTGTGTGCCATCTCTATAATTTCATCCTCTCGAAAACCAGATACAGATATCAGTGAGAATGTCAAGATGAATATGAGCAACCCATAATCGTATCTTGCTTTGATTTCGGGGAAGAATCTCATAAATGTTGCTATTGCAGCTGCATAATAAAATATCATCCAAAATCCCGTCAACATTTTCAAGTTCAACAATCATACTTATTATCTGCCAAATGCATGTTAATTACTGTTTAATCACCTTGAAGAAACACAAAGAAGCTAAGCAGTATAGGTTCTATTGTCTGTCCAGATAGGTCAGCTAAGTAATGAGTTCCGACACCAAGAGCACCAGCAAGTAGTGTAGCTAATCCCCTGTTTAAACCTTTTCCTAGAGTGGCTCCTGAAAAGTGTCACAAAAAACAATATAAGTACACGAATCCCAAAATGTTTACAACATGCAAATGAGTTTTGGCTCAGAAATACTGAAGTCACTTACCCACAGAGTACTCAAAGACTACAACTACGGTCATAACAGCCCACATTGCAGAGAGACCAAAACTGTCATATAGTGGCTGATAATAGTAGAATAGAGACACCAGAGTGAGTGTAATTCCTACTTTGAGGGCATGAATGACTCTTCTTGGGTCGTCTTGCCCTATCTCTTTGGTTGTCCTGTAAGTATTGATAACCTTCTCCTTCAAAGCCTTAGGCATGGCCTTAAGCTTCATCCATCCACGAGACATTATCCCTATTGATGTGCGCTGGTTTGCAGAACTCATCTGCATAAAAACTGACGGTGGAGACTGGGAAGCAAAAATAATAATGCATGCACTGATAAAAACAATATGGTTGTTGATAATGCTTAGTAAGGCGTCGTAGGGACCTTCTGTTTATTTATAGATAGGTGCAAGGGGTAAAGCATCTCCTGAAGATTTGAGGAATAATTTTAAGTTCTTATAAAAATGTGTTGCGACTTAATTTGTGCTGTTATGTAGCACAATAAAGGAAAGTTAATAAACTAAAATTAGGTTTGGACTTGAGTATGCGACAAAACTAAGAATAATGACATAGACACTTGAAGGAATAATAAATAAATTGATTGCTAAGCCACGAAGACGTCAATAATGCTGCATCTCAGCAGGGTGTGGATATAGACACGCATTGCCATGAGCCCACAAGTCTTGAAGGCTAAATTAAAGGCTATACTAGAGCCACTTGGGGTGTAACAAGTCATGAACGAATAAATCTGAGGCTGGAGCCACATCAATTAAAGCAGGTGATAAGAAATATATGTTGTTTACGACCTGATTCTTTTATGTTAGGCACGCTTTTGGGCAGGACAATCCAATTTACTGAGATTTTTCGATGTCAACTCATTAATTAGCATATCATATGTTCTATGTAATGAAGAGTGAGAACCAGTAAGAAGGAATCGTCTAAAAATTAAGGTATCATAACATTGGATATTGATCATGCTTAAACACATCCAAGAACTCAACTACTGCTGACTTTGGTTAAGTTCAGTTCCCATCTCCTAGACTCTTCGTAGCATGTCATGTGGAAGTGTCAGTTTCAACACAGAGCAGAAGTTTTACATCAAGCAATTAAAACACCTCATATCATCCCAAAAATAATTGTGTGACTTAACTATCATTTTCCCAACTTCTCAGATTCAAGCATCGGCTTAGGTAACATCAGTGATAAAGACAACTTTTCATGAAAAGGACTAGTCTGGACTTATATGCATTATAATACAAGGAGATCTTCTTCTTATGATCTTATCTGTATCTTGTTTGCAGTTGTTTGATGAAGCAGCTATGTAGGGCCCTGGCTCCCTGCTGTTAAAAGCCACCAAATTTAAAGAGCTGGCAACCGAAAAGAACCATTTTTTTATCTGAAATTTTTATCTTGTTGGCTTTTTTTTCTGATCATTGTTCGAAGAAGCTAGCAAGTTCTATAATAATGCGAGCTGCTATGTGATTGAGGAACTATCATTCTTAGACGTGAAGAGCCACTTATCCGCAAGTCTGCTTATACCCTTTGTCTTTTCGGCTCTCTCTCCTACGGAAGTATCTTTCCAGTTTATCCACGAGTACTTTGCGTGTGCTCCCATTGAATGATGAAAACGGATGTGAAGTGAAAACGACGATTTTAAGCGTCATTGTTAGTCATTGATTGTTTTTCAAGTGACTGAAAATGAAAGTCCTTTTTTTGTCTTTGATAAGAGAAGAAAATTATCAGTGAAATTGCAATTCTGTTCACATATGGATGGATGATCATATCTTCCAAAAGTTACATTTCTTGATCAGGCATTAGGCGCTCACCCCCGTCACACAACTACCCATGTCTGACTTGCTCCCTTATCCCCTTTATTATGGTTTTGTTTAGTTCTAGACCTTTTATCTGATTCGGGGTTCTGATACGACAAAAAAATCATAGTCCAAAATTTTCAGACCGTCTACAAATAGTCGCTCACTCCACAAGGTATATTCTCAGAAAAACTTGCTCATGTGAAAGTGAAAGTTCGTTCTGTCGTCTTCTTTTCTGCATTACAACCCTCATTGAGCTTTCAGACGGACTCTTCAAATCATAGAAGAAACTGCACAGTGACATTTGTTAAACTTAAGTTATGTCTTATGCGCTTGGAACAGTGTTGCTATCTTCCTATATGTACACAACCCATCATTCTTGACAAGACACAAAACTTGCTTGGATCAGAATAAAGTAGCACCAAATGGTGGCTGTATTAGACATATGGGATTATCAAGGAATTAAAAGCGCGGGGATAATCTAAACCGACAAGGCAAAGACAGATACGTAATCAGAAGATTAAGTGGAAAAAATGTTCTCTGAGGAGAGCCTAGCTATTCCCTATAATTGCTTCCCACCCGCGGGATGTGTCTGCCACGATCTTTTGATTCTTTGCATCGTACTGTGATAACAGGGAAGGGAGTGGTGGAAGCTGGGCTTAAAACTTTTAAGGGAGTGGTGGAAGCTGGGTTTAAAACTTAGTAGTGTTGCGGAAATTAAAGTGAAAAGGCATTGATCGGCGGAGATGAAGTTTTGAACAAAGTTACAAAAGAGTGTCGACATGTGAAATGTTAAGCAGATATGGATTGAATATATTCGGTGTGAGCTCTTCTTTCTTTCTTGGGTTTTCTCAATGAAAACGCAGGCTAGAGCATCGACTCAACTCCATCCATTTCAGTTGCTTCGGCTTTTCTCAGATCAAACTGTGGCCATGAATTTTTAGATCGATGAGGACGCTAGCACCTCAAATTTCTACTTGTTCTGTACTTGTTAAAATTCTAAAATGTACATAATAGCTACCGATATATATGTCTTAGACAAAATTCTATATTCGGAGTCGTATTAGCATCATGCTTGCTGTAATAATCAAAGGGTGAACGTTGAACATGCATGTGAAGTTGCTAACCATCCAACACAATTGCATTCTTATCATCCACAACATCCTTGCTTAAAGGGGCCTCTCATTTAAAGTTCAGATATAAAGTTTTTTTTGCCCCCACTCAGAAAAGTTCAGATATAGTTAAAAGAACTACATTACAATAAAATAAAATTTGAGATTATATTAAAATAAAAACTAATGAAAAATGAAAAATGAACCTAAGAAAACAAAAATGAAATTAAATCTAGCCTAGATTTATCATCTCCAACTAAGCATGCATATTCCTAATACGAAAAGATCCCAACAATAAATAGAGAAAGACGTGAGAAATGGAATAGGGAGCGTCACCAGATGTTATTTCATGTACACCTTTCATGGTGATAGTGATGAGAAGCAGCTAATAATCTGGTGCCACATGATTAGCCCCTGTGAGGGTCAATTAGTGGCACCAGCAATAGGGTGAAGCAGCATCAATTTCTAAACAAACTTCTGGAAAGTGTTGAGGGTCTGCGTTTGATAATGACTTGCACTAACAATACCTCTCACTTTGGTTATTAATTAAATAAACTGGTAGTAGTAAAAATCAATGACTTTAGACTTGATGGATTTATATGATTAAGACATCCACTAACAAATCCTCCTTTTTGCTTCTTATTTCACTTAGAATGCACTTCGCCGCTTGCAGTACACTCGAATCCCAAAAGTTTAAACTAAAAAAGTTGCTTATGGGGGACAACAGAATTTTATAAGGCTAAGCATTCCATAGTTTATTAGGACCTAAACTAAAGGGCACCGAGCCTAGAGGCTTTCTCAAACCCCCACCGCAAATAAGCCCAGACCAACCCTGACCCTCCCATTCTTAAGCCACCATGCTGTGCACCAATCTAAATAAACCCAAACCAAAGGGGTCATTTAACTAAATTATTCTTGTATTTAAAAAAAAAAAAAACTAAACTATTCAATATTATGGTAGAGCGCAAGCTTAAATTTCAAACGCTCCATAACCATATTAGGCTCCAAGAAGAAAATGTTACAGCAAAACCAGCCAGAGCCCAAAGGTCTGGCGTTCAAGTGTGTGCGTGTGCAAAGAGCCGGACCGGAGGCATTTCATAGTCACTCATGGATGAGAAGAACCATACAAGGCATATATACACAGACATACATATATACTCGCGGTTTGTGGTGACTAGAAAGAGAACCATGATTATTCGTTCGACGATGATCGACGAGGCATCTATATCTAAGAACAAATCCGAGGGTCAGTAAGCTTACGAAAATGGATCTGAATCTTAGCCAGGTCGAAAGTAACGGATCAAACTTCGAGGTCGCTCAAATACTCAAGTACAAAAACTATCGAAAGTTGTCGACCAGTGGTTGGTGACACGAACAGAGGCATAAGTTTGGTATTTTATAGGATACAAGCCACAACTGGTTTTGATATTTATAACATGCGTTTTATCGAACACATCAAAATACAACACCCCAAGAAATCCAGCAGCCAAAAGTGCCTAGTGCTCCTACTGAACATAAGATTCCCTACCACATCCTACAATATCTATACACGTGAATAACACCACCCACTAAAAATTGGTTACAATCATACAAGTCGTCTCAAGAGTCACATTAATAGTACAGCATTGGTGGAGACAGCCAACACAGGACCAAGTTATCACAGCGGAAACCAGAGTAAGCAACCATGGAAATACCACTTATCTCGAGGTTTTCTACAGTAACTAAACATATTCACCTCCAAAATGAGGTGAGATGGCAGTTAGACAAGGTTAAGACCGCCCGAAGCCTTCAGACTGGATTGGATGTTAGTCACGGCAAGCACAGTTGCTCTCAACACATCCAGACCAAGAAAACAGAGTGCAGGTGGTTCATTGCAAATTACTAGGTCCATCAGCCGCTGATATCTGGGTGGCTTGAGGGAAGGAGTGATATATAGGGTTGGATGAAGGTGCACTGCCCTTCCCTGTTTGCTCCAACAGGTGAACCAGAGACATAAATATCTCCATCCTTGTTACGTCCCGATTTGCCTGCAAAACTTACAGTTAGCTAAGTAGCCCAATGAATCAAAAAATACATAACATCAAACGCTGAAAAAAGAGATTACACAGACAAAGCCTCAGTTGGTTGTTCATCTGCGATCTTTATTTCATCATCAACGTGCATAAATTAGCAATGGGATGACAGACCTCAGTACTGACACTTTAGGGGAATTTTGTATACTTAACACGTTCGCATCAGCATTTGAGACAACACATTCAAAATCTCCATTTTTATATGACAACAATCAAGTATTATTCCAATATGTGCATGGGCTACCAAAGAATGAGGATATTTCTTCTATTTTTCATGAAATCCACCATTCTTTCAGGGTTGGCTTTTTCAACATTAGCGTAAAGTTATGAAAGTACTGGCATGCCGATTGCCAAACGCCTAGGAAGTAGGAATAACCACGACGTTTCCCCTCAGCATTTGCGTGCAATATGGATAATTCATTATCCAAAAATTCATCATCCAGTTCTGACCATAAGAAAATGCAAGTCCATTTCTACGGCATTACCTCTACAGCAAAGCATGCCCAGATCTTGTCATTTCGGGTTTCCATCACCCCCTTCAAGATGGTCAACCCCAATCCTCTGATTAGGTCGGCTATTTCCAGAAAGAAACCTCGTTCTTCACAGAGCATCTGTATATATTAATCAACCATACAGATTACAGAGGTGATCCAGAAATACAATAGAGCCAGAAGAATTTTATAATAGATTATTATGGCACCAAACACTACCTCCACTAACATCTGCCGAGGGGGATTCAGATCCTCAACTATGATGGGGCAAACCATTGATTGTGAGCCAATCTCATATGCCCATGTAGCCCCGCCCTCAAAATTGTCCTTTAAGAGCAGTCCACCTTCCTTAGTCATGATCTGCATATTTTAGGAAGAAAGAACATCAATATCTTCATTTTCTCTATCCATAATTTGTGATAGCAAATAACATCAGCTCTTTATTCTTATTAACAGTGCTTCAGAGCATCAAGGAAACAAAGTTTTTATAGTATTACTAAGGGTTCTGAATGATATTTTATGTGAACCACTGTTTCACTGCATATTTTTATAATATATATATTGATGACAAGAGGACTACTCATATAAATCTGTTAATTATTTTAGATGTTTAATATATCAACACAAAGCCCATCAAGTGAAACCTCTTACGTGTCATGACTAGATAAGTTGCCTAACATACAAAGAAAAGAGATGCAAAGTGTCCACACCCCATACCTTAGATTCCCCTGTTTGTTTTAGCTTGTCAGCATGCTTTGTCACACTTTGCAAGAAAAGCATGTGCTTGATTGTACGTTCCAGAAGTGCATCTATGCTACACTGTGACATCATATTAAGAGATTTAAGAATAAGATCAGTATTATGAATATGATGTTTGGAGAAGAAAAAACTAGACAGAAAAGACAAGAGATTACTTTTGCTCCATTTGGCACAATTTCCCGTAGCTCTTTCACACGATCTTGAATCATTTGGCGATCTTTAGGTCGAGGTCTGGGGTTCTCCCCAGGCTTAAGCCTTTTACGATTTGATTTACAAACTTCATCAGGCCGCTTAGAGCATCCAGTTGAGACACTATTTTCACACATCGCATTTGTAGCATTCTCAACCCATGAGCTAAGTTGAGATCCACAGACGGAGGCAGTTTGAGAACACTTTCGAGCATCATCCCTACTACATCCAGACCTAAGAGAACTAGTTTCTGCAGCACCTGCTTTACTCGCATCTTTGGGAAGACCAGAAAATCCACCGTGAGGATGATCAGAAGTAACCTTCCTATGAGCAGGAGAGGGAACAGAAGCGTTACTAGTCCTAGTCAATGTTGTCCAGCAAGACATATCATCAGAATCCTGTTTCCCAAAAGACTTTGCCCTTGAGACCACGGCATCCAGGAGATGGTCATTGTCCCTCTCAGAGAAGACACCACTGTCTGAAATGGCTTCATTAATTGAATAAACACCAGCATTCATATCCTGCATGCTCAAACGCGGTGCCTTGTTTTGCAGAATTTCAGCACCAGTATTTGGTTCTTTGGCAAGCAACTTATTCCGGTCTTCATTCAGTAGTTTGTTTTTAAGATCTACACCTAAAACATCAAATAGGTCATCACTTGATGGAGGTAGAAGACAGGCAGGGATTTGATCACTCATAGACACCTGCCGCTCCACAAGATGAAGAGATGGGGCCTTAATGGCCTGCAGCAGATCATCATCCATTCTTTGGCCTGTTGTAGCCAATTTATGATGAGCATGTTTTAAATCTAAAGAAATATTGTTCTGATCAGAACCTTCTAGAGGCATTGGGCTAGTACCAGATTGAATGGTCAAATTAGGTGGAGAGTAGCCCCCTCGTTTTGTTAAACCATCATTTCGAAGCTCAGGCCCAGCTTTCCTGCTTTCACAAAAATCAACAGCGCCAGCTTTAGAAGGATTAGAAACAGAGCTGGCAATGAGATTTGGCCTCAAGAGTTTGCTCCTTCCACCATGAATCGATGAAGAACTAACAGTCACCTGACTGTGATCAAGTACATAGCCTCCACTATTTTTCAGTTGAGACAATGTATTTGAAACAGTAATATTTGGATCGAAATAACCATGACTCCCACTGCCAGACAACTTTTCTTGTTCCATAAATTTCATGCTGCAGTCACCCAGACCTGATTGGCTCAAGTCAGTTAATTTATTGGATGCAGATCTAGCACTCAATGAGGGGGAATGTTGCTGCAGACATGAATCAAGATTCAAGGGCATCACCTCTGCCTTCATAACTAAATTCTCAGGCTGGACGTCAAAACATGGGTTCATCATAGGTATTGCTGAAGGTTCACAAAGATTATCACGATAATTGGATAATATCTGATTAATGTCAGGGGTTTGATCTGTCAATACAGAACCCTGATGGCTATTTACCTCCCCTTTACGAGGATGTGCTGGTTGACCAATAGGCCTTGAATTACTAGACAAACTGATTTCTTGGTTGAAGCCATAAGTTACTGAGGGTGTGGAATTGAAGGTAATTACTGGGGGATCAACAGACACAGGCACCCCAACCCTAACAGGATTACCAGATCTTTCCATAGAAGCTATTGCTGAAAAGTCTTCAGATGGAAGAGCACGAGGGACACGCCCCAATTGGATGGCAAAGCTCTTTACTTCATTCACTAATCCCATGTTCTCCATTATCTGTAGTGGAAAATATGGTCATATTAGTTGAGAACCTTGAAGTAACAGGGTAACAACTGACTTATTTGGATTCATGTTATCAGAACTCTCAAAGCTGGAGAATAGCTAACATAAACTCGTAAAGCTCATATGATAACAAAAAACTTTGCAAGATTAATGACAAAATTTGAAACAATGAACATTCAAATACCTAATCGAAACAAGTCATTCTTGACCCACAAACTCTACGACCAACATAAAATGCTTGAAGACTGGCATCACATGCATAAACGGTTAAACATCTTGAGAATAGGACTTACTAGCGAGAAAGAACCAAGTTGAACAACCCCATACGGAAGCACAGGAATAACTGCTACTGTCTGCAAATCACCATGATATGGGATTATAAGACACAGCAAAATAGAGTTTACAGCAAATTGCAGAGCATAAAGAAAGTCACAAAACCTGCATTCCAGCTGAAAACTGGAGATGGACCTCATTGTACACCTGAAAAGAACACATCAACGTATTAAACCATCAAAATGAAGTTAATGAGTTCACACATTCCAAGTCCTCCGAGCTTCCCAGTAAATTCTTCTCATGCAAGGGCCTTATGTCACTTAGTTTTTATAAGAGATTCATAAACATTCATGTGTCAACGAAGCTATAACTTAATTTTTCTCATGAATGTCCATTACACATCAGAGAGCAACGACAATGATTAAATTATACAGTGAAAAGCGTTTATTCACTCTCCGCAGGAATAAAACGTTGTTATTTAGCAACGGTGGAAGCAGATGATTAGTTTCATACCTCAAGCAGAGATGCATCTCTTCCAAAATTGTTAAAATGAATCCACTGATGGTTTCCTGTAAATGCTGCCCGCCCAATAATCCTGAATAACAATCAAATAAAAACTTGAAATGCTGGGGACAGACAAGAAAATCACACCAACTATAGGAACCTCACAAATGATGAGGGGGCGAACACAGATGAAACCTACCCTTCACCCATGACATTGACCGAATTATTCACCATCATTTTGTTAATCAAAGTGCAGACTCTGTCCTCTTCTTGCGTTCCTAACTGAGAAGAATGAGAATCACAAGAACGCCAGAAGCCTTCCCCACTCACAAAAGGCAAATCAGAAATCTCTGTTCCAGCGATGCGCCTAGGTAATTGACATGGCAAGGGTTCATAGTAGAAATCTTCCCAAATTAACAGCCTGCCAAGCAAAACATATTGGGTTAACTCAATAATAGATATTACAAAGAAAATTATAGAAGTCGAAGGTATAATAATCCGTCAACCTCTATCGTGGCTCTATTGTGAGTACGTACGTTAAATGCAAAAATATGACTCTTGATAAGCAACGATAATATACTCTGGCAAATTCCTCAAGGTTAAGGAGAACAAGAGCAGAAAACAGTGTTTCATGCACAATTTTTCTCAATAAAACTTAAAAATATAACCCTTGATGCATCGTATATCATCTTGACAAAGATAGACCGGCAGATTAATATCTTGTTAGCTGAAAAGAAAAGGGTGAGACTTTCATTAATGGAATAAGAGAATAAGACCGAATAGAATCAAAAGAAGAGGACCAATTCTGAATCAACAGATTCCTTCATACTTCACAGAAAAACAATCAAATAGTGGGTCTGTCAAACCCAATGCAAATATATATATTACTAAGATTCTTGAAGACAAAACAGAAGCTATCAAAGCATAAAATTCCAAAATAGGAACGAGAGCACAGCAGACTACAAATGAGATACAAGGAATTTTTCTCCACACCGAACTGAGACATGTAAAATTCTTAAGACAAAGAACAAATTAGTACGCAAGCAGATAAAAAGAGCGCGTTGAAAAACTTTTTTTGGAAACTTTCAACGATAACTCATCCCACTTACTGGGGATTATGGCGGCCGATCTTCCAGAAGACAGCATAAGACCATTGATTCCGACTGCAGAGAGTTTTGAGAACTTCTTTCAACAAAAGCCCATCGTTTCAACGACAGGATTCAAACGACGAAAAAGCTTCCGAACAAATGGTATGACAACAGAAAAAGGGGAGGTCAAAGCCGGCACCGATGCATTCCCGAGGAGTCTGAGGCTGGGAGTTCTAACTGCCACGGCACGATCCTCTGCCCGCTTGTTTAGTCCTCAAGCCCCCACACCTCTTTCTCTCAGGATCCAAGTTCCCGGAGATCAGTATCCGGCAGGCCATCCTCCAGCAGAGGAAGTTGCCGACAGACAGAGAGAGAGATAAAAGGAAAGTAAAGAAAAAGAAGGAAGGAAAGTAAAAGCGAGAGAGGGAGAGAGCAAAAAATGAAAGGTGGGGTTTGAGAGCGAGGTACACTACACTATGCCACGAGCTTCAAGCTTGTAGAGAGCTATCATTTTGTCGAAGAAGTGAAGCTGGGAGGATGGAAAACACGGCGGAAGTAAGAAGGACATGTGACGTAGGAAATCTGAAGCAGGGAGATGGATGTTGGAGAGGCAGGAGGAGTCTCAATTTGGAGCTGCCTCTGCCGAGCTATAATATTCTCTCTTCTTCTCTTCCTCAGTCTGCTCTTTGTGAAAAATAAATAAAAACAGGGAGGAAGTGCGCCTAGGAGAGAGAGGCAGTGGTGACCGGTGGCAGAGCTTGCTTTTGTCGGCTTGTGAAACAGTGTCCAGAGTTCGGAACGGTGCTCTGCTGGTCTTCACCTATTGCGGCTTCCCCTCCTGCTGACGTCATCCCTGTTGTTCCCCCCACTCATTCCTTTTTAACCCTCAAGCCCATAATCCGATAACCTTATTTTCCGATGCTCTCACAATTAACTCCTTCGCCTTTTTATTAAGGCAACGCCATCGCAATTTATGCTTTATTAAT
>NW_021634818.1:0-30704 GCF_004799145.2 Neltuma alba | reverse complement strand
AAATTGGACACTAAATCCAATTAATTATTGTGCCAAGCTTTTGGGCTAATTTTTGGGCTTGGCAGCAAGTGGGACCCAATTTAATTTAATTTAATTTAACACGAATAATAAAATATTAATTTCTTAAGGTTATTACTATTTTAACTTCCTACTCTAAAATCATATTTTTCTCCATGAAAAAAATCCTATTTTAATATAAGAATACAATCTGGAAAGTTCTAGAATTTTTCTCACCTCTAACTATTTATTTTGAATTTTTTCTGAATTTGAAAAAAAAATTCCCACAAATTAATTCCTAAAACCAATTTTATGAATTCTAATAAATATTTAGATAATTATTTCACATTTTCCCCTATTATTGAGGCCTCTAAATAATTATAATAATTATTTTCAAACAATTTCCCTAATAATCTATTTTCAAATCTCTAATTTACCTCTAGGCATCGTTCTATACTAAATAGTAATATACCTGCATGTCACTCTTTACATTGATGGATTGTAGCTTTGAGTTTTTTTTCTTAGTTTCACTCTTTACATTCACCTTACTTTCATATTTTAGATTCACTCTCATCAGATTGTACCTTCTAAGATCTGTGATTTGTGATTTGTGGCTATAATATGGTTGAATTACATTGTTGAGGCTTGGTTTGTTACATCGGATTGTACCTCCTCCTGTATTGATTCTTTCAACTCTGCGAAATCAATTATTATTGAGTAAAATGCAAGGCATGGACGCCAAGTATTTGGGCTTACGCCCCAATACAACACATTATACTATAGTATACTCTCTATCTTAACAAACTCCAGTAATTAAACGTGTTAACATTCTTAAGAGTGGATAATGTTAGATATGATTAGTTTTGATGATGTCAAATAATAGAGCATAAAAAGGACACCAAAATCAACTTCAAAGAGTTTCATACGAGGGAGATATGTTGTGTGAAACATTGTAGTAAGGATTAACACCTTGTTACGACCTTCAGTTACTCTGATGAAGATAACTTTGTAGCTACAATGAACTTTGGGGTGGTTCTTGTTGCATTAGAAGGTAGACTCAGAGAGATTTCTAGAGATAGGTCATTTGCAAAATTTAGAGTTGAATTGGAAGATTTATGATCACTCAAAGTTGACCTTCGTTTCGCTTGAATCAGAATTAGAATTTATTGAGGCAAAGACCAGAAGTTCTACATTGATTGATTAAGCTCTCGAGCAACATGCTACTCAAACATGTTATTGAGTAAAAGCACTTTATCGATGAGAAGATAGATAAATGGTAATGCGCTCTACTCACTCTATGTTTTTTTTGCCTTAGTCACCAATCTTCTGAAACTTCTATTTTCTTTCACATAACGTGATTGATCAAGGTTTTTCCTAGTGTTTCTAAAATAAGTTTTTAATGATATTTTTTCGATGACATCGATTATCGGTAAATCATCCTAAATCATGGTTCTTCGATCACCATAACATATTATGGATAATATCATCGATCACCGCAGTTCATGTTTGTCTTGTTTTTCACATAACATAATCGATAAATCAGTTCTTTGACTATACAGGATTAAACTTCTTTATCGATTACTTGATCGATAAACAAGGTTAACATTATGGCTAAATGGTTTATCAATGAGAAGACAGATAAATGGTAATACGCTCTATGTTTTGCCTTAGTCACCATTTATCGATTGATCAGATAAATATCGAACATTGTTTAATAACCCTCTCAGTTTGTTTCTATTCAAGGTTGTTATTTGGTTGTTTTATCGATGTCGATCGGTGATTTATCAATCATTTGATCGATCACTATTTCGCTGTATTTTTTGATCACCTCATCGATAATCTAATTATCGATAAATTGATTGATCACCCAATCTTCTGAAACTTCTATTTTTAATGATATTTTATCGATCACATGATCAGCCATTCGTAAATCGTCCTAAATCATGGTTCTTCGATCACCATAATCACATTATTGATAATATGTCATCACCGCAGTTCATGTTTGCCTTGTGTTTCACATAACGTGATTGATAAATCAGTTCTTTGACTATAAAAGATTAAACCTCTTTATCGATCAAGTGATCGATCATTACTTAATCGATCACCTATTCGATTAACCCACATAGCCTACTTTTCACTGAATATACTTTTCATCGATAAGGTTATCCATCATATATTTATCGATAATGTGTTCGAAAATTATTGATTTAAATTCTGTTCTATAACACTTTGTTTATCGATAACCTAATTAATCAATAAGTGTCCGATCACTTGTTCAATCATTGTACAAGTTCATTTCATAATAAATGATTTTGAAATATTTTATCTTTTTATTTTTAAGCTTTTCTCAGTCATCTTTTTACACATAACTCTCTACTAAAGGGATACGAAGGAAACTTGAAAAAGATTATCCTTGCATAATCCATTTAAAGCTCACTGCATACATGTTTCATCATTTATCGATCATTTGTTTGATCATCATATGATCTATAATCTATTCAATAATTGCATATATCTACTATATCTTTTCTTCATATCGATCAAGACATCGATTAAGTAAGTTCATCTTACTTTCTGAATATATGATGATTGATTCCATGTTTTCAACTTATTGTTTCTAAGATTATGAGATACTTATCACTTGATTTGAGGAAGAGTATTTCAGGTAAAGAGCCATAACAAATTTAGGATGTGAAGAATCGACTTTTGTCAGAAGCTTCCAATGACTAGTTTTAACGGTCATATTCTTCAAGCCAAACCGGAAGAAAATGCTCAACGGTGAAGTGCCCAATATCATTTATAAATAGAAGAGCATTCAAAACAAAAAAAAGAAGGAGAAGAGTCTGAGCTTACAACATCACATGCTAAAATACCGAATCAACATATTCTCATTTAGAGCTTCGGAAGAAAACTCCCTGTCTTTAGTTCATAGACTAAAACTTATGTATTTGTAAGATAGAGAGGAGAGTTTCCCAAACGTGCTTAAGATTCATCTATCACTTCTTTGAGAGAAGAAATATTCAATTTTCTTTATCATTATCATATTGTATTATCATTTTGTATCCTTACGGCGTGTAAGGGGGAGTATTTACCTCAGTGAGAGGTTGTTGTTGAATTAGACTGGTTAGTCTAAGGATTGTAAGTGGTGACACAAGTGTTCGGATTAAACTTGTGGTTGTAGTGGTTCTCAAGTACCAGTGTTAAACTTGAGGGAGATAGTCTATTATCTTAGGACGAGGGGGAGCCTGAGGACTGGATGTAGGTCAGTGAGGACCGAACCAGGATAAAGCATAGTTTACATCTTCTCTATCCTTTATATTTCCAGCTAAACCGTTTTATTGCTGTGATTATGCTTTGGTCAATTCATTGTTTTTATACTTAGAATTTATTATGAGTTTTATTACATTGTAAAAAGGTTTTTAATTTTAATTAACATCCAGTTCACTCCCCTCTTGGGTGGTTAGCCATTCTTACTTTTAGTATCAGAGCAGGTCACTTGTTTAAAGGATCATGATTGATTTTGAAGGTTTTGATTATACAATTCTATCATTTTCAAAGATATTGAAAAGCTCGTATGATACGTTTTTGAAAACTATTGATTTTGATATGAGATATGTTTTTACAAATGATTTTATTTTTAAACGAAGAAAGGATTAGACCGAAAAAGAAAAGAAAATGTTTTCTTTGAACATTCGAGCAATGAAAATTCTGTATAGTGCTTTAATCGAAATTGATTATGAGAAAATCAAATCTTGCTCTAGTGACAAGGATATTTTGGATACTCTTGACTCTTATTATACTTCTAACCCTTGTGTTGAAGCTAAATGTGAAGACAGTTCACTTGAGACTGATCAAGAAAAGGATACACAATCATCCACTCTCAGTGAACAAATGGAAGTCAAGATCGAAGAAGGTGAAATCACACAATAGTTCCATAAGTCTATCAACACAAAAGAACAAGAGGAGGATGAGCGTCAAGAAGAGCTCAGCATGGACGAATATGATGAATCATTATTTGCAGCTCAAGATGCACTTAAGGTAAATGGTCCCAATTCTTCTGGTACATTACTTATGAAAAATGATTTTGAAAGTTTGCATAAAATTGTTGTTCGCCAGTCATTGATTCTGTTTTCAGGTAAAAATGTTTTTAATCATGCTGGAAAATTTACTGAGAAGAAAGAACTTACAAAGAGAAATCATTTAAGATTGCATTCTTTTGACCAATGCAATATTTGCATAAAATCTCATAATAGATATCATTCTGTTATTTGCAATTATTGTGGTAAATCAGGTCACATTTCTCATGCATGCTATTTTAGAAGAAATCCTAATGTAAGAAATAAATTTGTTTGGGTTCCTAAAGGACAAGTAAGGTCCAATGCTAACACTCAAGGACCCAAAGCAAAATGGGTACCAAAATGTCCTTCTAGTTTTTCAATTTTGTAGGATATTTCTAAGAACGGATATATTGGCCCAAAGAAGAAGAAAGTGTCTAAGAGAGCTACTCACATGATCAATAAGAGAACTCTTAGAGCACCCATTGCTGGAACTGCAAAGTCCAATCATAGGAAGCAATAGATACAAGCCAAAGGAGTACGTTACACCTCAAGGATGGACTACCACACTGTAAAATTTGATTACCTTGAGGAGAACAAGAAAAGGAGGATCTCTCAAGCATTAAGCAGAAGACTTCTTGAGTTTACATTTTATGAGAGAATATTACAAGCACCTAAAGCAAGGAATCAAAAGTCTCAACCTCACGGAAAGGTGCATTAGGTATACAAAAGCAATCCTCAAAGTACCTAAGGAAGAAGGGAGCAAGTCTTTCCTCAAGATTATGACCACACAGGAATTGATGAACAAATCTTGAGAAAACTTATATGATATGGATTTTGGTGCTGAATGTGGAAAAAATCAACACTAATCCATCAAAATCAAGCAAGTTGTCATAAGGACAAGAGGAAATATGATGATATCTAATCTTTACCCTTTATTGTGCTGATATGAAATTCATATTTGGGTAATGAATGCTTGTTCCTTGTTCCATTCCATTAGCAATCAATCTTTTATGATCTTCAAATTATTTTCCGATTGCTAAATGGACCGAAAATAGAATTGTGCATAGTTTTCTATATGTTTGTATTTTCAAATGCACAATCCAAATTTTTTAAAAACTCATTGTGAAAGTGCATACAAATGATTTGAAAGATATTCATTTTTGTTTCAAATGATTTTCAAAATTGGAAGTTAATATTTTGTGTTAAAAGTTAGAAATGCTTCAAATCCTTCTAATAGAGCTTTCTCCATCTCTAACGTGATCTTAATGTGCTATCCTATACTTGAACTCCTAAATCTTATTTTTCAATAAGTTAGACCTTCAGTCTAACAAGTTAACCATCCATGTGAGTTTCAAGTCTATCTTTACAGAAAGATTCCAATACGTCAAAGCCTTATGCTTAATGTGTTTATCCTTATTGATTGAGTTATTCCAAGCACGATTATGCAATTAACCATTTCAATAGAATGACTTATATAGCTTCTAGAATCTATTTAACCTACTAGTCATCTGGACTAATAAGTTAATGTACTTCATTATTCAAAAATCCAGTATTTGAGTGTGAGCAAAGTCTTTGAACCTCCATCGTGAAAAGCCTTTCGGCTAACATCTTATCCATATGACTTTTACTCTCAGAAAAACTCTCTAATGTGTTAATATTGTTGTTTGACATGTCATCCGATTTGATCTTACAAATTGAAGCTATATGATATTTTCTCTCAATTTGTTGACTTCCACATTTTTTTGAACAGAAGTATTCACTTTTAACAAGTTTTTTAAAACTTTGTTTTCAACATTCATGTTTAAACAAGTACGTTAAAAACCTTATTTCAAAGGAAGCATTATTTATCTTCCAGCTTCATGTGCATATTTTTACATAACGCTCATGATTTGAATAAATCATTGTTTTCAAATTCATGATCATTCATGGCTAACCTGTTTTCATGCGAGCTATTAGTTTTTCATAAAGTTGATCTGATCAAATCTGATTTCAAAAGAATTTATAATTGATGATCTTTTAGTTATAAAAATCTTTTGATACCTTCTTTGCTCAGAAATCATATGGTTTGATCCATATAAGAGCATGAGAGTCATTGTAGCTAACATGGTGTGGACCCAAGAGAAGTTGGACACCAAAGAACTAATATTTGTGTTGTAGGCATCCTAAAGAATTATAAGATAAAATTCTATTGATGGAGATGTCAATGAGAATTGAATTTCTTCCCTGGGTTGCAAATCAAATAGAAGAAGAATGGGATGTTCATATCTCAAACAAAGTATCTTAGAGAACTTCTGAAGAAATATGGTATGAAGCAAGCCAAGAGTGCAAATACACCTATGAGCTCAATGGATGAAAATGGCAAGGATGTGACCTTGACTAAATATAGAGGAATGATTGAATCGCTACTCTACCTCACAGCAAGCAGATGGGAATGTGTGCCAAAGATCAATTAGCTCCCAAGCAATCATATGAAAAAGTCATCAAGAGAATCCTCAGATATCTTGTCAAAACACCAAATCTGGGAATATGGTATCCAAAGAAAGGAGTAGAATATCTAATGGGATACTCATATGTTGATCACAGAGGATACAAAACAGACAGAAAAAGCACCAGTGGACAATGCCAATTCCTATGAGGCTGTCTTGTTTTGTGGTCTAGTAAGAAACAAAATACTGTGGCCATATCTTCTACAGAATTAGAATACATTGCCACTGCCAATTGTTGTGCTCAGATTTTATGGTTAAAACAACAATTACAAGATTTGGGAATCAAGTCGAAGGAAATCCCAATCCTGTGTGATAACACAAGCACAATCAGCCGGTTTAAGAATCAAGTTCATCATGCTCGAACCAAGCATATTGATGTTCGACATCACTTTATTCGGGACCATGTTCAAAAGAAAGATGTAAAGGTAGAATTCATTCCTACTGAGTATCAAATAGCAAACATTTTCCCAAAGCCTCTCAACCAGCAGAAGTTCAAATACTTCAGAAGAGAATTGGAAATGGTAAATCTCAATGAACTGTAAGAAATTCTGCATTACTTCTTTATTTTGAGTATTTAGATTTAAAGTTTTAATGATTAGGAAACTAACTTAAGTATCAGAGTATATAGAAATTTATTTTGCACGAAGCTTTATTTTAACATTGAAAAATAGAGGTGAACAGAGTAGGGATTGATCGATAAAAGCATCGATAATTGTCTCGAAGAAGACTCAATTTATCGATCACCTCGATAAATCCCAATTTATCGATCAACTCATCCATCAACAGGATATATGGAACTGACTAGAAATGATGGGGAGTAGAATCATGGATAACCTAATCGATCACTCAATTATCGAACAGTTTATCAATCAACAGCAGAAAGAGACTCTTTAGTCAATTAGTCAAATGGGTAAGGTTTATCAATCTATTAATCGAACATTGATTAATGTGATCGATCAACTTAGATAGGCATGACTTCCCACTGCAAAAATTATTCATGACATATCTGATCAATTGCTTTTTTGATAATTTGACTATAATTATGCATTGCATTTCTACTATTCTTATTCGATCATTGTAAGTCCCCACCTCATCAATTTCTTATTAAAGGGGAACTTCACATTCACATGTGTCTTATATCTTAAGAGCTCATCTCCTTTGTCAAAATAGTGTACTCATCCGCATTTATTGTCAATTGATTAGTTTTGATGATGAGTTGCTTTCACATTTTCCTTTCATGATCTAATTCAAAAACAATTTATAGAAAGAATTATGTATACGTTTGATATTTGATTGTACTAACTATTCTCCTTGCAAGAAGTTGTTGAATTCATAACAGGAGAATTTGTGCTATGAAAGAAACTCCTTACTGGACTACAAGGATAAATTATCAAATTTGAGGATCGATAATTTAATGCGCAATCAGGATATGGAGAAAAGAGAAAGTGATTGAAGATAGAAAGATTATTGGCAATCAACCTTCAAAGCATAATCACCAGTACCAATACGAAGCTTCGCAATGGACTTCATGGATCAATTTATCAACTTGCCGAAGTCAAATGAGCATTTCTAAACCCTTTCTTTTATAGTTTATGAATACTGATGCATTACATGGTTTACATGTACTAAGAGACAAAAATGATATAGGGGGAGAGATTAGTCCTTTTAACATCCTGAGTTTTATCGGGTTTTAATAGCCTCTTTTGGTTGATTTTGAGGATAGACTAGTGATTTAATGTTGATCTTGGTGTTTGGGTTGGATTTGAGGTATGTTGGAGGAATAGGTGAACGTACCCCTCTCAGGGTATGTTCGCCGCAGTGAAGTTTCACTTCGCCGCGGCACACCGGGAGTTCCAGGTAGGCTTTGTGTTTCGGGCAGGTTTGGCTGCGGCGAAGTCATAGGGACGCTGTGGCGAAGTTGTTCAGGTGAGCGAGGCTTCCCTTTCGGGAAGGTTTCGCCACGGAGAAGGTAAGGGCATGCCGCGGCGAAGATTTTCTGGGCGAGCGAGAGTTTCCTCTCGGGAAGATTTCGCCGCGGCGAAGTCGGGTTTTTAGGCGAGTAATCCCTCTCAGGATTAGTTCGCCGCGGCAAAGGTATGGGTTCACCGCGGCGAAAGGTCCTGAATCTATATAGTCGCGAGAGGGGTTCAGTGTGCGAAAATTAGAAAATCTGAAGGAGGAGAGAGGAGCTCTGCTAGGGTTTCGGTGTTGAGGCTTGGGAAAGACATTTCTAAGGATCCATTACCTCAAGTAAGTGATTTTAACCTCTAATCTACTTTCTTTCTTGGAATTTCTGAGGATTTTTGGTGGAACCCTAGGATTTTCTAAGTTGTGTTGGAATTGAGGTTTTTGACCGATTGTTTTGAGTTTAATTGATTGCTTTGGGTTAGTTTAAGTATTTAATCGGTGTAGTTTTCTTGGATTTAAAGGATCTTGAGTTTTTAGAGTTAGGGTTTATGGAAATAGGTGATTTGGGATTGAGGATGATAATGTAGAGGTTGATTCTGAGTTTTGTGATTTGGGTTATGTTAAGGAGGGTTAAATTGGATGTTTAATCGGTTTAGATTGTTGTTAGAACCTCAATTGTTCAAATGGGATGTTTGGAGGTTGAATTCCTATAGTGGGTCCTTGAGGTTATGAGTTTTAATTGATGTTTAGAAAGGAATTAAGGTTTTAAATGGATTTTATGACTTTAGAGTGTTGTTTTGATGGTTATACCCTTTGAGTTGGGTAGAGCTTTGGTTGGAGCTAGGAATTTTGTGTCCCCAAGTGTTGTTTTGGCCACATTATTAGTTTGAAAGCTAATATATGATGGTTGTGTGTTTGTGTGCTTGTGTAGACCGGTTGTGAGTCTTGGTGGTGCATGGGGCCACATTGTTGGTTTGTTATTCCTTGCTGAGGCGAGAGGTAATCACTTTCCAATCCTTAGTACTTGCTTCTGTGGTATTGTGAGTAGATTTATGTTTTGTGCTCCAAGTAGTAATTATGTTCAAACTATATGTTGTATATAAAAAGGAAAAACCGTCTTGTGGGGTTTCGATTGATGATGAATGAAATCTTGAAATTGTGAAGGATATGCCATTGAAAGAAATTAATTATGAAATGTTCAATTACTATTTGATTACGTGTTGAGCATGATGTATGATTTGGGAATTGGTGAGAGTTTTTGATAGTTACTACCACGTGGTAAGGCCTCTATTAATGCATGATGGTTGGCTCTTTACGTCCCCCATAGTGAGGGATAGGCCTTTTGGCTCCCTACGTCCCCCAGAGTGAGGGATAGGCCTTTTATGGCTCCTTACGTCCCCCATAGTGAGGGATAGGCCGGGTTCGGCTCTTGAAAATCCCCCAAAGTGAGGGATATGGTTGATGGGAATTACATCATTGCACTTGCATGAATTGTTGTGGCTATCATTTACTATATTACTTGTGAAATGCCCCACTTGACACCTCACGAGCACCTATTTAGTAGTACCTTGAATTGGAATGGTTGGTTACTGGGACTTTGTCTCACCCCGTAGTTTACAATATTTTCAAGTGAAGTTTCTAGGCATGCGCCTTCGGGAAGAGACGCAGAGGCTTAAGCTTGGTTAGCTTTAGGCCTCAAGCCTTGTTTATGTATGGCTAGTTGTATATTGCCACAGTTAGGGTCCTTTGAAATATTTTGATTACCCGGCCTTATTGCAAATTGGAGAATATGTTATCTCCTCGTTTTAGTTGGCCGGAGGCCATTTCTATTGTTTTATGAAACTTTGTTACATGGTTGAAAACTAATTGGATGGGCTGATTTTGATGTATGTTGTTACCCGGACCGGAGGCTCGGAGGCCCAGTGGATATGAATGAATGATTTTAGTTGCATGCACCGGAGTTTGGGTTTGACCCGAGTTTGAAAGTCAATTTCTAAAATTATGCAAATTTCTTTCTACTATGGTAGTTCATTTTAACAGCTTTCCTTTTCTACCATAGTAGTGATTTTATGACGAGATTATAATGTTATGAGGTTAAGGGTTTTACAGTCCTCACACCGGAGCTATGTCCTTTAAACTTTTTGCTGATGTTAAATAGGGGAGAGATAGGCATGAAAAATATGTTGCATCTAATTTGATTTCATATCATCCATATTTTTTCACAAAGGATTTGCCATCATAAAAAAGGAGGAGAATGTTAGATATGATTAGGTTTGATGATGTCAAATAATAGAGCAAAAAGTTTACATAAATTATTTACCTCATATTTTGACTAACTATCATACTTAATATCTTGTGTAGTTTTCTCAAGAAAAGAAAGGAGTTATTATGTTGAACTTTAAGTTGTGAGAATGATCAAGAGGAATAAGAAGAAGAGAGATTGAGAAAAGAAGAACTAGCAAGACCAAATGGAAATATCAAGATTCAAGTTCATAGATTTGATGTTAAAGGTTGCTATGCTCAATCAGAAGTTTGAATGGCTCAATCGGAAGTTAAAATGTACAACTAGGAAGTTATACCATGATATATTGAGTCACCATTCATATAAACATTGAAAATAAGCTTCAGAGGTGATTTTCATGGGCCTTTATTGATCACTTGATCGATCATCCACTTATCAAACACATACTCTGTTATACTCTGTTCTTCATTCAGCTCTGGCATAGGTTCAGTATTTCTCTAATATCTCTTAAACCACAAATCTGTTTGAGGTGAAACTTAATTCATATGAAACTAGACTCAGAGAACGGTCATGGACACTAAAATCAACTTCAAAGACTTTCATATGAGGGAGATATGTTGTTCAAAACATTGCAGTAAGGATTAACACCTTGATTCCAACCTTCAGTCACTCTGATGAAGATAACTTTGTAGTTACAATGAATTTTGGGGTGATTCTTATTAAGTTAGAAAGTAGACTCAAAGGGATTTTTGGGGATAGGTCATTTACAAAATTTGGAGTTGAATTGAAAGATTTATGATCACTCAAAGTTGACCTTCGTTTTGCTTGAATCAGAATTGGAATTTATTGAGGCAAAGACTAGAAGTTCTACATTGATTGATTAAGCTCTTGAGCAACATGCTACTCAAACATGTTATTGAGTAAAAGCACTAGAAGAAATGAAGAAATAAAAAGCCATTATCAGATGTTACTCGAGCCTGATCAAGCAACTACATACTCGATCACTTTATCGAGTTCCTGGTACTATCTCTTTGATTCTTCTCTTTTATCTTCATATGTATTATTAAGGTTTTATCAATAACCTGTTGGATAAATAGTTTTCGGATAATGTTATGGATAAATGTATTTATCTATAAACAAGGCTAACGTTATGGATAAATGATTTATCGATGAGAAGACTGATAAATGGTAATACGCTCTACTCACTCTATGGTAATATGCTCTACTCACACTATGTTTTGCCTTACTCACCATTTATTGATCACTTTATTGATCAGATATTTATCAATAATCTGATCAAACATTATTTAATAACCCTCTCAGTTTGTTTCTATTCAAGGTTGTTATTTGGTTGTTTTATCGATTACTTGATCGATCTGTGATTTATCGATCTGATCGATCTGTGATTTATCGATCAAATGATCGATCATCACTGAGTTACTTGTTAAGCTATATTTTTTGATCACCTGATCGATAATCTAATTATCGATGAATTGATTGATCACCCAATCTTCTAAAACTTTTGCTTTCACATAACGATCAAGGTTTTTCCTAGTATTTCTGAAATAAGTTTTCAATGATATTTTAATTACATTATCAATAATATGTCAATCACCGCAGTTCATGTTTGCCTTGTTTTTCATATAATGTGATCGATAAATCAATTCTTTGACTATACAAGATTAAACCTCTTTATCAAGTGATCGATTACTTAGTCGATCACATATTCGATTAACCCACATAGCCTGCGTTTTCACTGAATATACTTTTACTTATTGTTTATCGATAACGTTATCCATCATCTATTTATCGATAATGTGTTCAAAATTATTTCTTTAAATTCTATTCTAACACTTTGTTTATCGATAACCTAATCAATCAATGTAAAACCCTTTATCTCAAAACATTATAAACTCGTCATAAAATCACTACTATGACAGAAAAGGAAGGATGTTACAACAAACTACCATAGTAGAAAGAAATTTGCATAATTTTAGAAATTAACATTTAAACTCGGTTCAAACTCAAACTCCGTTGCATGCAACTAAAATCATTCATTAACATCCACTGGGCCTCTCAGCCTCCGGCCCGGGTAACAAAAGACATCAGCATTAGCCCATATGAATGGTTTCCAACAATGTATATCAAAGTTTCACAAAACACTAGAAATGGCCTCCAGCCAACCAAAACTAAGGAGATAGCATTTCCTCCGGTTTACAATAAGACCAACAATCAAAATATTTCAAAAAGGGGCCCTAAATATGACAATATACAACTAGCCTCTGCGTCTCTTCCCGAAAGCACACGCCTAGAACCTTCACCTGAAAATATTGTAAACCACGGGGTGAGGGGTGAGACAACGTCCCAGTAACTAGCCTTTCCAATTTAAGGTACAACTAAATAAGTGCTCATGAGGTGTCAAGTGGGGCAGTTCACAAGTAATATGATAAATGATAGCCACAACAAGTCATGCAAGTGCAATGGTGCAATCCCATCAACCATATCCCTCACTTTTGGGGATTTTCAAGAGCCGAACCCGGCTTATCCAAGCCCTCACTATGGGGGACGAAATGAGCCAAAAAGGGCCTATCCCTCACTATGGGGGACGTAAAGAGCCAACCATCATGCATTAATGGAAGCCTTACCACGTGGTAGTAATAATCAAAACCCTCACCAATTTCCAATTCATGCATCATGCTCAAACCATAATCAAAGAGTAAATGATCATTTCACAATTAACTTCTTTCAGTGGCTTATCTTTCACAAGTTCCAGATTCATTCAATATCAATTGAAACCCCACAGGACGGTTTTCCTTTTCAATATACAACATACACTTTGAACACAGTTGTTACTCGAAGCACAAAACATAAATCCACTCATAATACCATAAAAGCATGTACAAAGGATTGGAAAGTAGTTACCTCTCGCTTGAGCAAGGAATAACAAACCAACAACCACAAGGCTCACAACCGGTCTACACAAGCACACAACCATCATGTATTAGCTTTCAACTAATAATGTGGCCAAAACAACACTTGGGGACACAAAATTCCTAGCTCCAACCAAAACTCTACCCAACTAAAAAGGGTATAACCATCAAGGCAACACTTCAAGGTCATAAAAATCCATTAAAACCTTAATTCCTTTCCAAACATCAATTAAAATTCATAACCTTAAGGACTCACTATAGGAATTCAACACCCAAACATCCCATTTGAATAATTGAAGTCTTAACAACATTCTAAACTGATTAAACATCCAATTTAACCCTCCTTAACATAACCCAAATCACAAAACTCAAAATCAACCTCCACATTATCATCCTTAAACACAAGCCTCCCATTTTCATAAACCCTAACTTCAAAACTCAAAGTTCTTTAAATCTAAGAAAACTACACCGATTAAATACTTAGACTAACCCAAAGCAATCAATTAAGCTCAAAACAATTGGTCAAAAACCTCAATTCCATCACAACCTAGAGAACTCTAGGGTTTCACCATAAATCCTCAGAAATTCCAAGAAAGAAAGTAGATTAGAGGTTAAAATCACTTACTTGAGGTAATAGATCCTTAGAAATGCCCCCTCCAAGCCAAAAATTCAAAACCCTAGCAGAGCCTCTCTCTCTTCCTTCATATTTTCTATTTTTCGCACATCTGACCCCTCCCGCGACTATACGCCGCGGCGAACTAATCCCGAGAGGGATTACTCGCCTGAAAACCTAACTTCGCCGCGGAGAAATTTTTGAGAAGGATTGTTCACCTATTCCTTCAACATACCTCTATCCTAAGCCAAACACCAAGATCAAGGTTAAATCACTAATCTATTCTCAAAATCAACTAAAAAGAGGCTATTAAAACCTGATAAAACTCAAGACGTTACAATCAACAAGTGTTCAATCACTTGTTCAATCATTGTACAAGTTTATTTAATAACAACATTTCACAATGATTTTGAAATATTTTATCTTTTTATTTTTAAGCTTTTCTCAGTCTTCTTTTTACACATAACTCTCTACTAAAGGGATACGAAGGCAAATATAACTTGAAAAAGATTATCCTTGCATAATCCATTTAAATCTCGCTACATACATGTTTCATCATTTATCAATCATTTATTCGATCATCATATGATCCATAATCTATTCGATAATTGCATATATCTGCTATATCTTTTCGATCAAGTAAGTTCATCTTACTTTCTGAATATATGATGATTGATTCCATGTTTTTCAACTTACTGTTTCTAAGATTATGAGATATTTATCACTTGATTTGAGGAAGATTATTTCAGGTAAAGAGCCACAACAAATTTAGGATGTGAAGAATCAACTTTTGTCAGAAGCTTCCAACGACTAGTTTCAACAATCATATTCTTCAAGCCAAACGGTCAAGTGCCCAATATCATCTATAAATAGAAGAGCATTCAAACAAGAAAAAGAAGGAGAAGAGTATGAGCTTACAACATCAAATGCTAAAATACCGAATCAACATATTCTCATTTAGAGCTCTGAAAGACAACTCACGGTCTCTGTAGTTCATAGACTAAAACTTATGTATTTGTAAGATAGAGAAGAGAGTTTCCTAAACGTGCTTAAGATTCATCTATCACTTCTTTGAGAGAAGAAATATTCAATTTTCTTTATCATTATCATATTGTATCCTTACGGGGAGTATTTACCTCAGTGAGAGGTTGTTGTTGAATTAGACTGGTTAGCCTAAGGATTGTAAGTGGCGACACAAGTGCCCTGATCAAACTTGTGGTTGTAGTGGTTCTCAAATACCCGTGTTAAACTTGAGGTTGATAATCGATTGAAAATCCCACGGGGGGAGGGGGAGCCTGGGGACTGGACATAGGTCAGTGAGGATTGAACTAGGATAAATCACAATTTGCATCTTCTCTATCCTTACCTCTTTATATTTCCAGCTAAACCATTTTACTACCGTGATTATGCTTTGGTCAATTTATTGTTTTTATACTTAGAATTTATTATGAATTTTATTACATTGTGAAAAGGTTTTTAATTTTAATTAACACCCAATTCACCCTCTTTTTGGATGGTTAGCCATTCTTACATCTTGAATAACACATTTTTCAACCAAAATCTTAGTTTAAAATTCTCAAAACAATCAATAAGCAAATATAAACTGATTAAAATTTCAATAATATATCAAACAACCCAAATAAATTATTTAAGTTAATTTTAGTCAGTATAAATATGATATATATCAAGAAGTGTTTAATGTACTTATATGATTGCCAAAACTTGTATGACTCTTCAAAGTACTAACACTTCTCTTCTTTTCTCTCAGTATCTCCTACGCATCTCATCCTTTTTTCATTCTTTGTGATCACTCTCTACCCTGCTTCTGCACATCTCACCCTTTCTTTCCATTCTTTGCGATCACTCTCTACCTTCCTTCCTCAATTATTTCTTCATTCATTAATGCTCCCTCCATATTTTTCTTCCTTCAGTCAAAAGATTCCCCCTTTTTTTTAAATATTAATAAAATATTATTATTTAATAACTTTTTTTTTAAAGGATGTTACATGGGGCTTGGGACCAAAAGCTCCAAGGAGGTTGTGGTGGAGGTAGAAGACAAGCCACTAGCTAGTGAACCAGCTTCAAAGTCACCCCACAGCAAAATCAAAACATTAATTCTTCATCCGTTGATTTAATAATGGAAGGAGACAGAGGTCAAATCATCATGAATCCATATTTACCAAAATTTTAGGCAAAAATGGAATTATGTGGGAAAAATTTACAAGTTAAATTGATCACATAAAAGTCTCGAATCTGGATCCTAGATATTTATCTTAAAAAAATTATTAAAAAAAAGTCAAATGGGGAAAATTTTCAAAATATGATAATTGATAACTCGCGGTTATTTTAAATATTGATATGGTTGTAAATATTGATTTTTTCTAACAAAGGAACAATAAAAACATGAAGTTGCAATGGAAATGTTGATGTTGATGAGATGGAAGTGATCATACCAAAAACGATAAAAATTTAGAATGAACATATATAAGAAAAAGTTGATGTGGTGTCTATCAATTGAAAAGATAATGGTAGAAAATCACTTGAGATTAAGATTGAGATATGTATGAAGGAGGCTATAAAAAGTACTAGTGAGAAGAATAGATCATTCTCTAAAAAAATAAAGGAAAAAATATTGAAGAGAATATTCACTAAAATTATTGAATGAGACTTTTTGCTGAACAATTTATTTAAACATTTGGTTGTTAATAGTATATAATAACATTGCCAACTCCACCTAATAAAACAAGACTTGTTGATATTTCTTATGCCACCATCAATGATAACTTTACTTTGGGCAGTAAAAAAATAACTTATTTGTAGTTTGACTTTTGAAAAAGTGAGATTAGATAATGTGAATTGTGTTTGGATTGGATTTTATAAAAGTTGGCTTGTAAAAATGAGATTGGGTGAAATGTTATTTGGATTATGATTGAATAAAAATGAGTTTAGATTGTAAAATTACTAAAATGGACATAAATTTCATTAAATAATGAGAGAATAATGGGAGGAGTGAGAGAAGCAAATTGTAGCCCTTTAAAAACTTCTCTCTCCTCTGCTTCAAAAATCAAACAAGTACCCAATAAATTGGTAAAACCCGCTAAACCCGCTATCCAAGTTCCATTACCATCTCTTAGGGTGCGTCTCGGAGGGGAGGGAAATGAAGGGATTGTAATTTCTTGTTTTGCAAATTTAAGTTTCGCCTTGCCTCCTCAACCCTCCCCTCTAAAATTAGGAGGTTTTGGAAGGATAGGATAATATTTTGTCATATTATGATCATTATAACCATTATGTCTATATTTTTTTTATAAATCCAAACAAAATAATATTAAAATTCTTCCCCTCCCCTCCCCTCCCCTTCTCTCTGTTAAAATCCCTCCCCTCCAAAATTTTTAACAAATGAGAAGCCCCTCCAAAATTTTTAACCAAATGAGGGGAGGGGCTCCGTGCCCTCCCCTCCCCTCCAACTAAACACACCCTCCCCGCGTTTGGTTAAAAAAATATTCTCTCCCCTCCCCTCCTCCCTCCCCCAATTTTAGCTCCCCTCTAAATTGAGGTTTTTAGAAGGAAGCTAAATTTTTGGACCATTATGCCCTTAATATTCCACAACCACTCATAAAATATGTTATTATAATATTTATTTTAAATAAAAAATATATTATCCTAAGTAAAAAATAAAAAATATAAATTATAAAAAAAATATATTATAATAAAATTAATATAAATTAAAAAAAAATTAATATTATAAAAATAAAAAAATATTTAAATAAAAATTATAATAATATAAAATTAATTTTTTTATAAATATGTTATTTATGAAATATATTTTAAAGCTGAAAAAAGGCATAGCCTAAAGAGAATAAAATTTCAATTTTTTTAGAGCATATAAAATTTGTTAATTTGATTATTTCAAATATATTATTATATTAATTAGAATTAAAAAAATACTGTACCAATTTTTTAATGCACATATTAACATGATAAGACTGAATTTTTATCAAATTATATGATTTAAATTAAGATGTAAATTAATTTATATAATATATCAATTAAAAATATAAATTAATATGTAAGGATAAAATGATAAATTGATTATTGCCTCCCGTCTTGATCATTAAATATCCTCCCTCTCCTCCTTTTTGATCAAGATGAAACCTCCCCATCCCACCCTCCCCTCCAAACATACCCTTAGGAAACCTGTTCAATTTAATCCAACCAAAAGATGGAGGTTCCCATTTTTCTGAACCCTGTTTCTCCAACGTCAAAGCATTTTCCTCGTCCTGGATCTGGCAATGACTCCTCCAACAGTTCATAATCCCCGAGCTTGGATCTTCTGGTTTTAGAATCTCCAGCTCGAAAATGGATTTGCTCTGCCAAAGCCATAGTTTCCAAATAGTAGCTTCCCACGTCTGATTGCAGTAACCATCTTTCATAATTCCCAAGTCTCTTTTAAGATTTAGAGCAAATCAGTCAAGAAGTTTGAGACATTATTTTCACCTGGCAACATATATTTTTGAAATAAAACATCTGCCCATAATCCTTTTGTTCCAGAAAGTAATTTCCACGTCAGTTGTTAGATGGACATGTTGAGCAGTAAATATCTACATTTGTTTGGCCCATCGATTTTTTGAAAATACTTGGACTATAAAATAAGTTGCTACATTTGTTAATCATGTACTAAATATAAAACTTTTATATATAATTTCATATACTTTTTTATATATATTGACATATACTTACAATCCTTTGTTTTTGGGCAAGTATTTAGCTTCCAGTATGCCTATCTCCTATATAGAAGTCTACTTTCGTTCAGTAATTGGACCTTGGTTAGAAATATGTGAACTGCTTGACTATATAAAAGGGATGCCATGTGGTGGCTTTTGAATTATTTCTTGGGAATTAATTCAAGTGACTTCAGTAACTGTGGTTGGATTTATGCACAGCATGAGCCTTCATATGCAAGCTATATATACATATATATATATATAAAATATTCTCATTAATTATGAATATATTGAAAATATGCAATCACCTGTTTGGTAACTTCACTCATGATTGTCACCAAGACATCAAATACACTTTTGCCACGTCATCTTATAGTTTTTCACCGTACCAAACAAACGCAACTAAGTATTTGAAACCAGTTACAAGGAATATCAAATCTTCAAAGCAATGTTTTAAAATAATCAAAACAATTATTGAATCATCGGCAAAAGTTCTCATTTATTATAAATCATTAATTATTAATTGACTTTAATATTTTGAGTCAACATATATAAGAACAATTGTGTGGATGGCCGGGAAAAAAATATTGTTGAAGTAGCGCACTTAACAAGCTGAAAACAATCATTGATGGGCAAATGCAATAATACTCACTCAAGAGTTATTTCATATTTTTTGTGAAAAAAAGAGTTATTTAAATTTCAAGTAAAAAATTATTATTCAAATTCCAATCAATAATAATGCTGAATATTAATGTATTTATAAAAGTTCTAGGAAATTATATTATTTATAAATCGTAAACAATAATACAACTCATCTTTAATTGAGCACAAATGCATGTGGCCTGTTGATCTGTTATAGTGGTAATTGTATATAACCTATTAAGCTTATCAAAAAATTTATAACATTAATATTTTCAATTTCATATAAAAAATCATTTTAATCGAATTTGGACATAATTTTGTTGACTTTAAACTGGATTTTATTGACATTTTATCCGTTTTTTGACTAACTAGTTTGGCCATAAAAATACTTTTCAAAAGAATATATAAAAATATCAAACAAAAATGAAGGATATATTGAGGTAACAAAATCTAAATAATAAACAAAGAAATGGGCACAAGCATAGCACACATATTTTATCTTTATCAAAATAGTTATATTTTTGTTTTCTTATTCCACAGCTTCACCGTTGCATGTTACAGTATCTGGGGCTATCACAAGATCAATGGGCCAACTCATTTGACTTGTATTATATTACAATGGGCTTTACTTAATGTTTTATTTTTTTCAAAAAAATACAAAATAAATTTGAATTTGTATTTTTCAAAATAATTTAAATTTATTTCTGTTACAATTTTATATTGATATAGTATTAGAGCCTAGTTTCAATTTAATTTAATTTAATGTTTAATTAAATTTAACTTTATCAACTCAACTAGTAGAAATAAAACTATCACATATGAGCAAACTATCCACCTTACATCTTTATTCAAATTGTTGTGCAAAGTATGATAGAAGAAGAAATGAGTGGGGCCGCATCTTCATCCAAAATATTGAGAATGAAAAGAGCAGAAGGATATAACTCTTATATAACTCTCATATCCATCATATAGCTTCATCTATTAAAAATGAATGAAATTGAAAAAAAAATCACAAATGATAGAAGGATAAAACCCTTACATACCTCTCTTATGAATAAACTACCCCTACTATATCTTCACCTAAAATATTAATAATGTAAAGAGTAGAAAGATGAAAGCATTATATAGCTTTCTGATGAACAAACTACACATTCTACATCTTCATCCAAATTGTTGTAAAGAGGATAATAGAAGAAAAAAACGAGTGTAAACAAGTAATAAAATTTCTTTTAGAAGTGAACTAAATTGAAGAAAATAATCACAAATAATTATTGATATAGTATCAGAGTCTAGGTTTAACTTAATTTAATTTAATGCTTAATTAAATTTAATTAACTTGTAACAAGACTTTGGTAACATATCAATCAAGATTTTAGGGCTTAATAATTTAATTACCTCATAACTAGACTCTGATGCCATATTAATCAAGGTGTCATAACTAAACTGAATCAGAGCGGAGCGGCTAGTCCTTGCAACATCTTGAATATGTGTGTTACAGCGTCTCATGGAAAAAGCTATTTTGGGATGAAATTCCTACGGCCTTTACCTACGGCCAAACAACACTTCTAGGCAATGCAAACTTAACTTTGAAAAAAACATTAAAAAAATTAAAAATTGCCTAGTCTAAAGCAAAATTAAAGTAAGGTCCATCTTAAAAAAGAAAAAAAAATCATGCTTTGTTTATACTCTAGCTCCTCAACCTCAAGTCAACTTCACCCTCTCTCTTTGTTGTTGCCTTTCACCGCGTGTGACTAGTGACGCTATGATGCTTCATTGTCCTCTATCTAGGTGTTTTATCATCCTCCATCATATGTGGAAGAAAAGACAAGGCTACTTAGTAGGTAGAAATGGAGGCAATGAAAGAATGGGCAAAAAGAAATAACACCGGTATAGTCCTAGTATTTGGCCTTACCCCTGCATTTATCACCCTTGTTGGGCCTACCTGTAGTCTTAGTGGAGGCACGGCTAGTCAGGTTGACCATTATCATTATTCCTAACATGGCCATCAAGATTATCATTATTAGGGTCCAAATCTCTTCCTTGCTCTTGTTGATTTTAATTTTGTCCATTGTGTTCCTCATTTTCACCATCATCATCCTAATATATGGTCATCGTTTAGTGGAAGGCAAAACTATATAGAGAGGCAAGAGAAGAAAGAAAGCTGAAAGCATACATACAGATGTGCTGAAAAATTCATTGCTGCCTAGCTCTCGATCATTTTGTGGCTGTCCTAGCTCTCGATCATTTTGTGGCTGTCGTTCCCGTCATTTGTTTCATCATCATACATTTGTTTCATCATCATATGCCCCTGAATACTTGATCATTGGGACTCCTTCTTGTGGATTTATGCCCTCTTATTCATTAATTGAACTTAGCTTTCTTCCTACCATTACAACTCTAATAACATTATGAGTGACAATAGCCAACAAATCTATCCTTCGAAAGTTTCATTAATTCACTTTTTCACATATTTATTTTTTATTATTTGTTCTCTTTTTAATCAATATTGAATTAAAACTTTATTCTCTATTCCTATGAATTTTTCTAAAATTAACTTAGATCTTGCTAAACATTGACTCCGTGTAAAAATTAACCTAGGGTTAGGACCTATACTCTACATTGTTAATACTAGTAATTAACTTGGTGAGCATATGACCAATGTATATCATACTTCCTACACCTCCCTCTAATAGTGCATAGTCTTCTTCTTCCAACAATATATGTCTAAACAGTCTATGTATTAAAAATATTTAGTGTAATCTCTAACCTTGGTTTTTCACGACATTAATCAAATTTTTTAACAGCAAGTATTTCTGTCATGAAAGTTGAATCAACTTTCACACACTCACTAAAACCAAATAAAATCCCCCCTATTCCTGTAATCCCCACTATAGCTGGTAAATTTTGTTTTTATATCATGTTAGATTTAACCCTCTAGCCATCACTATTCAAACTCACAAATGTGATAATAACCACAAGAACATAAGCTTTTCTTAGATAATAAACAATGAACTTATTTCTAGTTAGACCTCCTCTCTCTTTTTCCAACCCAACTCATTGTCATGAAATAAGATGATAGAAAAACTCTCTATTTTGCATCTTTTTTCACCAGAAAATTCTAGTCCTCCAAACCTTACTCTCTTTTTCTAATTTGTCTCTAATTTTTATTTTTTAATTTTTTTCAATTATAATTCTTAATATAACTTCCTATTTAAGTACCAAATTGTCATCAAATCTTGATTTTTATTTTAATTTCTGTTTTTTATTTTTTTACTATTATGACTCCTAAATATGTTTCAAAATTGAGAGCCAATCAAATTAAATTAAGTGAGGGATTTTTATTTTTATTTTCTGATTTTTTTGATTTTTCTCTTTAATATGTTCACCTCACATTTCCAAAATTAGAGACCACAGCATCTAATTTCATCTTTTGCTTTATTACAATTTATTGTGAGAAAGATATTCTTTTTTATTTTTCTTTTTTAGGGAGGTTTTCAAACTTGATCTTCAAGAAAGAATTAAAGAAGATATTTCTTTCATTATAATTATTTTTTTATTGATTTCTTATTTATTAGATTTATTATTATTTTTGTGGGCCTGACAAAATAAGGTGTTTACACATAAATTTTTGATTCACTTATGACTAATCCTTTATCTTTTGATTTTCTTAATACTATTGTCTATATGATTTACAATTCATTTTGAGTTATCCTATGTTGTTGCAAGGATGGTTGCAAGGATGAGTGATGAAATTAGTTTCAACTCAGTTTTTCATATGAAGAACTGTGAGAGGAAACGAAGAAGTGAGCAAGATAAATCCTACTCAAATGTTGAAAAGGCAAACAAAGAGAGAGAGTAGACCAAAAAGGATATCCCACAAACCTAGTATACGCGATGAATTTGAACTGCTAGAAATATTAACCTTGTCTTTTTCTTCATTTCTCCCTTGGGAATCACCTAAAATATTATTTCGAATGTTAAAACCCTCATATTCCAATCAAGTAACTTGGAAAGTCCACTTCCTTCAATGCGCGGAGAAATTCACTTTCATTCACCATGATCTCCATCGCTATTGTCCTCATTGTCAATGCACCGATGGACGCATCAAATTTTCTTCTACAGCTTCTACTGAACCAATCATTTGGATGTTTTTATAAGATTTTAAATCATGACCAAGCTGGCCACAATTAAAGCAAAACTTCTGGACTTTTTGATGCTGAATCTTCACCTTGAACTCTTCTAAAGTTGGCACTCGTCTGGGAACTTGGACCAAAGGTTCGTCAGCATCCAATTCAATCCTAACCACAATGAAATATCTGGTGGCACTCTTTCCACCATTTGGGTCCTTGCAACTTTCTTTTTCCTCCCTCTTCGTCTATACTCTAGTCAGACTCAGACTCACCTTGCTCACTTCCTTTCCTCTCACCTTTTCATCCGTGTCTTTTGCAGATCTTTATATGTAAAGCTGAGTGGGAAAATGAACTGTAAATCATAAGGATAATAATATAAAAAACTTAAAAGATAAGAAACTGAGTAACAATTAAATTATAAATGAGTTAAAAATTCAAAAATTAAAAGATTAATTTTTCCTATTAAAATTATATATTCAAGACCTTGTGTTTGAATATTCAGAAGTTGTATTTAAAAAGGTAACAATGTTATCTCGTTGACACAACAAATGTTAAGTTTGACCTTTGAATATATATTTGACTAACTTACACTGACATGGCGCGCTGAGTTGGAAAATGTGACTTGTTGACCAATCATACTATCTTAACTCAGCTAATTTGAATCCTAGTTGGCAGCCATTTGATAAATTAAAAAATAAAAACAAGATAAAAATAACACAAAATACCCTCATCCTCAAAAGTCAAATCACTCAACGTCCGTTGTTGGAGCTTGTTTGCTTCTAGAACCTAAACTGTAAACAAATATGCAAATGACAAAATGAAATCAAAATCTGAATCATTAAATTTAAATCAATATATATAAAATTAAAAGGAAAAAAAAAAGGACATGGAGACCGGATCTGAACCGGATGAAGGAGGAAAGATGAGGAATGTTAATGAAAAATGAACAGTGACAGCGGCCTGCAAATTGGCGACGAGGGTCAAGCAGACACCCGTATCCATGGACCATAAACACTGTCAGTGTTACACTGAGGGGGACTGGGGGAAAAGGATAAAGACGCTGAGGTGGCGATCAGTTGGATAAATGAATGCCATGTACGCATGAGCTTTAGTCAAACAAAGTCAAATTTAACATCAGTTAGCATCAGCTCATAGCTCCAGAGTACATACCTTTAGAGCAAAATTGGACCTTATCCCTATTTTTAACAACAAATGTTTTTGAACGCGGCTTCGAATACAGAGAAATAAATCCACACGCTTATTAATATAATATGTGAATAATATCCTCCTTCTGGTTCTTCTTATCAAATCATTTTAATTAAATTACGTATTTTAAGAAAATAATTAGAATTAGTTAACACAATGAATATGTAAATCTTCTATTTTTCAAGTATGTCCTTATAAACGAGTAAATAAGATGAAGAAATGCTAATAATAAAATAAATGATGAAAGATGATGTGATATGAGGAAAAGATAAAGAGATAATAAAAACTTAATTAGGGGCAAAATTAGTAAGAACACATAATGTTTAGACACCCCTGAACAAGATCTTATAAAAATGACCAAACCAATTCAAATTTTGGGAGGAGTAGTATATCTTGAACTTAATTTAATATTATTAAGTAAAATATACTGACTTCTCCTCTATTTTACTTAAATTACATAAACCTTCCTTCTATTTTGAAAATGTATATAAATTTTCCTTCAAATTAAAATCTATGTTTCGAAAACCTTCCTTATTTTTAAGATTCAATTTTCATCCATCCAACTATTAGTTGATCATTAAGTTTGACTTTTAAATTTTTATTTTGACCAAAATATCCTTTTCTAAATAAATGTTATTTAAACATTTATATCTATAAAAAAAATAATTTTTGATACAACAAAAAATAATTTTAATACATGTATTTTCAAAATTTTTGATATGTTATCAAATTTTTAATTTCAATTTTATTATAGAATTATATAATTTTAGTTCCTCGTGAAATGTTGAAACTTAAGGTTTTTTTAAATAACTAAAAAATATTTCGAATGCTTATTTTTTTATCAATTATGTGAGTTTGGAAACTTATATAAATCATTTAAATTTATGCTTGCATTAACTAAATTACTTAATTTTTCGGCCTTATACGATAAAAATATGAAACAAACAATAATTTTTAAAAATAAAAAAATTAAGATCAAGAGAGAAAATCTTAAATTTTTTGATATAGTTTTAATGAAGATTTTGGGATTTAGTATTATGAAGAGTAATTTAACACATAGAAAATATTTCAATATAAATTTGAATTAAAAAAACATCTTTTTGAAATATTCTTAATAGAATTAACAATTGAGATTTAAGTATCGAGATGTAATCAAGTTTTTGATGCAAATATAATAAATATCCTAACAAATGCTTTCGATTCTTTTTTACCGGGCTTCTCTGGATGAAGTCTTTATTAAACATTGTACATTCTAGTCTAATAATACCATATGGAGGGACGCTACAGACCATATTCCAAGAGGCCATGTATGGACCTGGAAGTGGACATTTTGCAGTAGGGTGCTAAAAGATGAGTGTAACATCCCGATTTTTGGGCCCTAAAGTACTAGAAATAGCCTGAATGAGATAGGCTACCAGACCCCTTTTAGTAGAGGTCTTAAAGATGAGAAAGAAAGTTAAAGCAGTTTTAGGGACTAAACTGCAAAGTGAATGTTTTAAGGGGCTAAAGGGTAATCAAAGTTAGAGGCTCCAGTAAAGTCTCAAAGGCCCAGAAAGAAAAAAGAGGCTAGATACAGACCAAAAGTTAAGTTAGAAGCCTCAAAGAGATGGTTTTATGAGGTTGAGCCTAAGTAGGGGTAAAACCGTAAATTCAAAAGTTACGGCCATCAGGGGTAAAAAATGAAAAGTACTTAGAAAATTCTAAGAAAATCCCAGAAAATGGAAATAATATTCTAAGGCTCTTTTGTGAAGAGAGATGATGAAAATACCCCTGAGGTAACTTAAAAGGAATTTATAAGTTTATGGCTCAGTTTGAGATGTAGAGGTAGATTTAATTGTTTGAGTCATAAGGAAATCTCAGAAAATTATGATAAAATGGGAATGTATGATCTAAGAGACTATAGAAAATTATAAAATTAGTCTCATCCCCAGAAGACCAGCAAAATGGCTTTAAGAATACTTAAAAGCCAGTTGTGCCGAAGAAGGACATTTTAAAGAATGATTTTTAAGTGGAGCTACAGGTTGAGTTATGACCTGAGAAAATTCACAGATTTTCTCTAGGATATGAGGAATTTTATGATATTTTTGGATGAATTTTTGGAGCTCTGGATTAAATAAAATGCTCCAGTCAAATATTAAATAATTTTGTCCCCTAAATAGGAGACAAAACCAAAGAAAATATCTAAGAGCCATCATGACGATGCTGAGTCAGCGTGCTGAGTCATTAAGCGTAATCATGACACTGAGGAGTCAGCGTGCTGAGTCATCAAGCGTAATCATGACACCTACGAGTCATCATGCTGAGTCACCAGAAGATATTTATGGACAGCATAAAAATCAGAACGCAGTATGGGAATATTTTAGACAGTCTTTTGTCTACCCGTTATAGTGAAATCTCTACTGCATGACTCAGTAAGGTTAAGTAGCCTGTCAGTAGAGCTAATTATTTTCACCTATGCTCCTCTAAGATGGCGCCATATATGTACCTTTTATTGGCCAGAATTTTAAGAAGAAGTTGTCCCAACGGTACAGGGTAAGTCAAGACTCGAAAAGTATCTGATATGGTGCAAGATTGGCTTGATAGGTGGAGAAATAATTAAGAGAATATTTTTGCACGAATTTTCCATTTATTTTCTCCCTATTTTAATGCCATAAATGATGAAAGGACATGAAAGTGACACATGTACGGTTAGATGAGAAAAAGAAAATATTACGTGTACGGCTAGATGGAAGACACATGTACGGTCGGATGCAAGACACATGTGTGGTTGGATTAAAGACATGTGGCTTGATGAGATAAGCATGATGTCATCATGATGAGGTAAGCATGATGTCATAGGACACTTGTCACCGTAAGATCAAAAGAGAAAATGGACGGTTCGGATCGAGCCACGTATTTTTAAGATCAACGGTCCAGATTCAGTCTGCTTTTCTATAAATACCCCCTCCCCTCCCTACCATTTCGTCCAAGCATAAGGAATCCATGGGGAAGCTCTTGAAAAATGGTTTCTAGAGAGAGAAAGAAGAGGGAGAAAGAAAGGCCAAGTGGTTCCAAGCCAGATCAAACTTTAAAACAAGGTATGTGATGGTTATAGCACCTGATTTTATGCCTATTTCGGATTAGTTACTGTGCGTATCTGATTCTGAAATTTTATGCTTAAAGTACACTCTGTGAGCTTTAAATCCATAGGTAGAACACTTCATTTGGATATGTGTACGATTTATGGTGATTTTTCAAAGTTAGGGTTTGAAATCTGGAAACAGTGTTGAACTTTTGGAAGAGTTTCGAGTTCCGTACAGTTCCGGTACTGTTCGGTGTAGAATTGATTCCTGAAACTATTTTTACCTTAATGTTAACTTAAGGAGCTTTCAGTGAGACTTGGAACCACTAAATTTGGATTTTTCTAGGATTAATTATGAATTTTCAAAGTTGAGCAAAAATTCTGGAAATTCTGCGTGAACAGTACCCGCGAAGCAAAATTTCCAGATTTGGTATTCTTGAATCTAAAGCCATCTAAAGTGGTCCTAATTGATAAGAAATGGATCTTAAGGATAGAAAATGATGAGATTTATGTTAGAAAAGTTAGAAAGAAAACCCTAAAAGGAAGAGAAAGGGTTGAGGTTCAAGAAAGCTAGTCTTGAACTTTATGTAATCTAGTGGTCCTAATGGATTGTATGATCAATGTGACTATGTTTAGGACCTTTGGAACATCCAAGAGGATGTTTGGTGATGTTGACCGAATGTCCACATGGTTGGAAAGACAAGGGAATCAAAGGAAAAGCAAGGGGAAAGCCATGTTACAAGGTAGTGAACTTACCTATACTGTGTGCTTGATATGTATGCTTGCATGATGTGATTGTGTTGCCATGATGTGACTAAGCTATGATGAAATGTTTGCAAAGTTATGTTTGCAAGTTTATGTTATGTTTTGCCTTGGCAATATGTTATGGAAGCATGAAATGCTTTAGCTTACTTTCCATGGCATTCATGTGTTAATGTTATAACATGTCATGCATGTGCATTATGTCTTGCATGCTTATGGGTAGTGTTTGCTACTGAGATTCTCCCGAATCTCACCCCTCCCTAACCAACCATTTAGGTCAATCAATGATAGGCAATAATGGCATGAGAAGCAAGGAGAAGTAAGCGGAGAATTATTCTTGTTAATGGATGAGACTGTTGATAAATGTATAATTCTACTATTTTGTGAACTATGTTATGGATGCCAATGATGCCATGTATTTAATTATAATATTTATGGCATGAATGAAAGTGTATGAGCATGAACGGGAAAGAGTAAGGCCATGTTATGTATGCCAAAGAAATAAAAAGAATTAAAGAGATATTAAGGGATAAAACGTAAGTCCTGGAGCAGTGGGTTTGTAGCTCCAGTTTGACCTATCAAACGAGTGAGTTAGGTCATAAGATTTGGCAACCAAAGAGATCTGATGTTTCTCTTTAAAATGAGGGGTAGTTTGCCCGATTCCGATAACCGAGCAGAAAGTTATGCCTTTCCAAAGTTAGGCAAAAATACAGTAAAATCCGAAAATGACCAAATAAACAGTAACTTTTTCAAAGGAAATTGAGCTCGAATTTCAAGGCAATCAGTTCAGAAACTATTTTTCCTCAAATTTTTATCCAAAGAGCTTTCTGTAGAACTTGGAATCACTCAATTTCAATTTTTCTACAATTAGTTACGAATTTTCGAAGTTTGTCACATTTTAAGGTGACAATGAATAGTAACCCGTAAATGAAAATTTTCAAACTTGATTTTTCATCAATTGTAGCCTTCAAAAGTGATTCCAAATGTTTCTGCAAGGAAAGTTAATTGATTTAAACATGAGGTGTTACAATGAGCAAGGAAGATGGATCACTAGTTTCAACTGTAAACTATTGTAGTGCATCCTCACTATATAGAGGTAATTAATTTGTGCGATAGGGGTTGTGATGTTAATCACCCTATAAAAATATTATGCAGAATACCATATTTATTATCAATATAGATTACATGTTTTAGTTAGCCTACAATTAGCGGACTACTTAGTCCAAGGTTTTTGCGGCTGGGATTAGAAGATGGATCTTGATAAGAGGAGTAGCTTTTGTATTGTTATTTTTGCCAGTGATGTTATCCTGTTTATATTTTTTAAAAAAAGGAATACAAGCCACTTATTAAAAATACACCCATATAAAATTTCACGGTAAATTTTTTCTTTTTTTAGCACAAAACTTCGGTTAAGTTAACTAGTTCCGTATATCTAGTTTCCAATCACCTTGTGCCGTCCGTATTAGTTTTTCCCATCACCAGTTAATCTCAAATCCACTGTTAAACCACCGTTAGTCTCGAAAAAAGTAGATATTTTTAAAACAATAAAAGACATGATCTATTGAGGTCGCAATCAGCTGGAGAACTGACGGTAGCGTGATCGGCGAAGGGAACCGACGGTCAAGGGTGCAAAAAGGGAAGTGGAAGAGAAGGATAGGGATTTTCAATGACCTAGATGATCAATTTCTTCTGTGGTTTGTGGGTGAGCAATTTGAGTGATACTGGGAAAAAATTCTGCTTTTCTGGGATTGATAAGGGCCTTAAAAAGGTAGGAGGATACGGTCAAAAGAAGGAATTTTTAGTTTTTTTGAGAGAATTTTTTTGCCTATATCACTCACGCACTAGAATCGCTCACCAGAGTTTGGTTCGTTATCTCTTGGTTATTCCTGAAAGTCTTCTCTCTGTGTTCGATCTCTTAGAAAAGGCTTTAGATTGGAACCACAAGCTG
>NW_021634817.1:0-122567 GCF_004799145.2 Neltuma alba | reverse complement strand
CGCCGCAGGAGCTCCGGTGATCGACTGGCCAGTAGGGGCTTGGTATTTTGAAACAATAAAAAAGAAGGACAATTTGATCTTTTCATTTGACAAGATAATGCCAATTTGGTCTCATATGACCAAAATGGGATTTTGCAAGTTGAGCGGATGTTCCGGTCATTCTCAAGTTAATATGTCATTTTTCTGTCTTTTTTCCTTTAAAGATCGTGAAAGCTAATTTTTTAATTCCATATTTTCTTATATTATAACTACACAAGGCACCTATTAACTCGACATGGGTTAGCATATATTGCAAAGTCGAAGGTCATCAACTGAACTATTATGGTATAACCCGTTACCTATAAATAAATGCTTGGTATAAGAGTTAGTGGGATAAATAAATTTGATTTGAAATCTAATTACGACCTTAATCTATTTTATTTCACATTCTTTTCAAAATATCCCTCTCAATTATGAGAGATTCTTGCCAAGGTATGACTCCAACTTCCTACACACACATGATTAATAAATGGAATAGCTTAGAAAAATCAACATGTATTTGTTACAATAATTTTAAATTAATTAATTTTTTTAATTTTTTTTAGGGTTAAGATGCATCAAATACCTAAACTATTTCGTGATATACCCCGCACCTTGAAATATTTTTTCAAGTGCACGCGTCTAGTACCTTAAAGTATTTTGTGTACGTCTAGTATCATAAAGTATTTTTAAGTGCATCCAGCACTCTAAAAATATTAAAAAATACTTTATGATGCTTAATATACATTCATTTAATGGATATTTTGAGGAGATAATGACGAAATTAAAAACTATTCATGAAATAATACTTTAAAAGTACGTCTTCTTCTAAAAAAATTAATACTTTAAGAGCAAAATTACACAAAATATTTTAGGGTACTAGATGAACCTGAAAAAATATTTAGGGTGGTGGATGCACCACAAAATACTTTATAACGCTAGGCGCATTGACAAAATATTTTGGGATGCTGGACGTACGTCTATTATCTTTTTTTAAAATTAATTATTTAGCTCTTATATTGAAGATCGAAAACATAGTACAACTTTTTATAAATTTCATATGACATATTACGCCCTTCATTTCTTTAATTTTTGCACATTAATTACCTAAGGATTAATATATTTATCATTTTACAGTCTTCAATTTTCATTATAAATATATTACTCTTATCCTTAATATTATATATATATGTATATGTATAGGAGTAGTAGGGGTTCAATTTAGTCATAAATATAAAAACCTCAATCTATTTTGTTCCCTTATTTATCCAAACTAACCCTATTGATTGTATATGTAAAGAAAGATTGCATTAAACAATAGTTTCAATCCAAATAATTTTTAGGTTATTTTGGAGAGAGAAACCAACACATATTTTTTACAAATATATAATTGAATACTTCTCTTAATTTACCGAAATTAGTTAAGTAAATCTTATATTAAAGACATAAAGTAATATATAACAAAGATTATGAAACTTAAAGCTTTATATTTTGGATGCATTTATAATCTTTTGATGTCATATATATTGATCAAATATTAACCTAATTAGTCATAAAACTGTTCTATACTACTTTCGACTCTTAATATAAGAGCTAGTTGACTAATTTGAGTAGATAAAAAAATTAGTTAAATTAGTTATTTGTAATAAATAATTGTTGTATTTTCTAAAATACTCTTACTAATCATGTGCGTTAGCTAGAATTACTATTTGATAAAATCTTTAATATATGCAACTATTATAAGGATTACTTTAGAAAAAAGGAATAAACATCAAAATAAAGTAAATTATGATTTTATATTTAAGATCAAATTAAATATCAAATTAGCTCTTTATACCGAGAACTGGAGGCAACAAAATAGTTATTAAAGAATATGCCCGCCATATCACACAAGAATGTGGATTTTAATTTAATTTCATTGCGGATCTGAAGATTTTACCGATGAGTAATTTGTAAGTGTTCTCTAAGTTACTGTATGAGATATGTCCAAATAATTCTGGTGAACAGCCAAGATCCAACCTGCGTAAACTTTATGTACAAATCAATGGTCAACTTAAGTATAAGGCGTTGACTGTAGGTGTATGGTGCTTATTTAATGGAAGCTACAACCGTGTAATTATATTCACATATTCAAACATTGGGCAAAATCATGCAATATAATTATGTGTTCCTAAACAGTGTAAAAAAAAACCGGACCGGACCGGCCGGTTCAACCGGTAAACCGGTTGAATTCGGTCAGTGGTCCGTCGGTTCATAAGCTAAACCGGGGACCGGTTCAAACCGGATTGAAACGGTCAAACCGGTGTGAACGGTGAAAACCGGTATGAACGGTATTGAACCGTTTTAAATAAATATATTGATATTTATCCTATTTTTTCTCATTTAACTCCTAATATCTCAATTATTTATAGATAGATTTAAATGAATTTTGATGATGAGTTTGGCATCAATAATATTAATTTAGTTATTGAAAAAATTATAAAGATCAAAATTCTCAATATTGTCTTGTACTTATTATTATTACAATCAATTATTCTATGTATTTCTTTATATTTTGTTATTAGTAATTATTATTATTGTTATATTTTGTCATTTTTAATTAAATTAAATTATTTTAATATGACCGGTTGATCCCGAGTTGACCCGGTCTGACCCATTAACCCTTGAACCACTATCTCAACCGGTTTTAGTGTCCGGTCGGTTTTTTGTTCCTTGGTTCATAAAGTGCGTAACAACCTAAGGATCGTTTTGTTCTGTTTTGTGTCATGTTCTAGTATTTATTTGATCTCTCTGGTTCTGCCACACCAATTAATTAATTAGTGTGGAATATTATTGGGGAAATCACAAATAAAGACCCTTGAATTAGCAAAATCACTCTATGGTCACTGAATATGCTAAATTACTATGAGAGGGACCGGTCTCAAATTGTAATTATGAAATCATGGCCAAATTACTAAAATACCCCTCTTTAATTTTTTTTTTTAGAAAAAGAAAGGCACAGAGCCTCACCGGAATCCGCCACCGGCACGGAGCTCCGGCGGCCGCTTCCGGCGGTCTTCCTTTGTTTTTTTTTTTGAAACTGTTTTTTTTTTTAAATTGGGGGGGAAAGTGAGGTGGGGGGATTTGATCCCCCAACCTAATGCTTCCCAAAATAAGGAATGACCATTGAGCCAACAAATTTTTGTTAACATTATGATGCAAAAAAAAAAAATAAGTTAACTCATTTACTCTTGTTCCAGGTGATAACAACAATACATTTGGAAATAACAAGTTCTGATTGTAAAATAACACGTCTGGAATAAAAAATTAACAATATTTTTTTATAACAATAAATTTTGTTGCAGGCAATAACAACAATACATTTAAAAATAACAAGTTCTGATTATAAAATAACAAGTTTGGGATTAAAATTTAACAACACGTTTTTTTTTTATAACAACACACTTTATTTCAAGTGATAACAACAATACATTTAAAAATAACAAGTTCTGATTATAAGATAATAAGTCTGGGATTAAAATTTAACAACATGTTTTTTTATAACAACACACTTGTTTCAAGTGATAACAACAATACATTTGGAAATAACAAGTTCTGATTATAAAATAACAAGTCTGGAATTAAAATTCAACAGCACCTTTTTTTTATAACAATTAATTATTTTATACTTTGGAAAATAAATTATTTATAACTTATAAAAAGTACTTGTAATCTATTTAATTTGCTAAAAAAATAATTTTTATCTCCAATTTATAATCAGAACTTGAAGTATAATTTTTATAGATTAAAAATACTTTTTTATTGTTCAAATTTATAAATAAAATTTAGGGAAAATGGCAACACACTTTTTTAATTTTTTTTTAAATTTTTAATCTATATATCTATACAACTTATTATAAATCAAACTACTCTTATAAATTATAAATAGTACAATTTATTGTGGATTAAAAATACTTTTTGACTGCTTAAATTTATAAATGAAATTTATCTCTAATTTATAATTAAAAATACTATTTTATTCTTTAAATATAAAAACTATTTTTAATATTTAAAGAATGAAATAATATAAAATTTATACTATGATTAATAAATCAAAAATGCCTTATTATAAATACTTTATAATTTATAAGAAGTAGTTTGATTTATAATGAGTTGTATAGATATACAGATTAAAAAGTATTTTTTTAGAGAAATAAATATATTAAAAATATTTTTTATAAGTTATAAATAATTTATTTTTTAAAAGTATAAAATAATTAATTGTTATAAAAAAACGTGTTGTTAAATTTTAATCCTAGACTTATTATCTATAATCAGAACTTGTTATTTTTAAATGTATTGTTGTTATCACTTGAAACAAAGTGTATTGTTATAAAAAACATGTTGTTTGTTAATTTTAATCCCAGACTTTTATCTTATAATCAGAACTTGTTATTTTTAAATGTATTGTTGTTATCACTGAAATAAAGTGTGTTGTTATAAAAAAAAAACGTGTTGTTAAATTTTAATCCCAAACTTGTTATTTTATAATCAGAACTTGTTATTTTAAATGTATTGTTGTATCACTTGAAACAAAGTGTATTGTATAAAAAAACGTGTTATTAATGTTAATCCCAAACTTGTTATTTATAATCAGAACTTATTATTTTTAAATGTATTATTGTTATTACCTGCAAAAAATTTATTGTTATAAAAAAACATATTGTTAAATTTTTATTCTAGACGTGTTATTTTACAATCAGAACTTGTAATTCCAAATGTATGTTGTTATCACCTGGAACAAGAGTAAATGAGTTAACTTATTTTTTTTTTGCATCATAATGTTAACAAAAAAATTTGTTGGCTCAATGGTCATTCCGTATTTTGGGAAGCATTAGGTTGGGGAATCAAATCCCCCAACCTCACTTCCCCCCCAATTAAAAAAAAAAAACAGTTTAAAAAAAAAACAAGAAAAGACCGCCGGAAGCGGCCGCTGGCGGCCGGAGCTCCGGCGCCGGTGGCCGGATTCCGGTGAGGTAGTGGCTTTCTTTTTAAAAAAAAAAATTAAAGAGGGGTATTTTGGTAATTTAGCCATGATTTCATAATTACAATTTGAGACCGGGTCCCTCATAGTAATTTAGCATATTCAGGTGACCATAGAGTGATTTTGCTAATTCGAGGGTCTTTATTTGTGATTTCCCCATTAAGTTTTATATTAAAAATAGGAGGAATATATATTATCCGATCGATAATAATGTCAATGTAAACACATCGTTCGGACCGCTGACCTCGAATATTAAAACAAGAGCCATGTGATCAATATCTCAAGCAAGCGTTTAATGTCAGTATTTTTGTTTTAACTTGTAGTCCCTTTCTTTTTTTTTTAAATAACGTTCACTGCAAGAATTCGAATAATCGAATGTGCTTCATGTGTGTAGGTGTGTACATTAATACATTTCGTTGGACGATTGATTAATGCTTTTCTTAACGTCATTAATCTTACATCATGCTTGCAGATGTCTGACACAAGACAACCATACCAGCAACTTCTTTAATAAATTGAATTTTCTAAGCCTAACATTTACATTCATATGATTTTGAATCTCTCGTCCTTCACAAAATAAAACTGTGTGATATGTTTGAAAAAAGTGGTAGCAAGTAAAAAATAAAAAATAAAAACAAAAGAAATGTAAACTAGAATCATAAAATACAAATGAAATTCCGTACATTATTAAACTTGTGACTTGGCATTTGCAGGAAGCTCTCATGTTAATGGGCCATATTGGGCCCTTTCAATAAAATGGAAAGCAAAAGCCTGATAGGAATCAAACGGTCAAAAGTAATGGGCCGCACTGTTCAATTCACCCGCCCTCCTCATAACTGCGCCGTACAGAGGGATGATCAATGTCGTGGATTCTGGATTTGACGCCGTTCTTATGTGGCCACAAGACCCTCTTAACTATATCAGGATGCTGAATTATACTTTTATTCAATGTAAAAAAATCATCATACAACAGGCCTTGTCCATATATATAGACCTACACATCAGATGGGCTCAACTAATTAACTCCTAGGCCCAAACCGAAATAAAACCAAACACTACAACAACTCAATACTCCCCCTCAAGTTGGGGCTGAATACATTGGAAGCTCCTAACTTGCTAAGCAACCGTAATTGAATCTCTTTTCCTACTGGCTTTGTTAATATGTCTGCTTCCTGATCAGCAGAACGAACATGCTGAAGCTTTACTATTCCTTCTGTCACTTTCTCACGAACAAAGTGGCAATCGATCTCTATATGTTTTGTTCTCTCGTGGAACACTGGATTTGTGGCAATATGGATGGCTGATTGACTGTCACAATATACATCAACTGGACCTTCCATAGGAATCCTTAAATCAGATAACAAACCTCTAACCCAAACAACTTCTGACACAGCTGAACCAAGGGCCCTATACTCAGCTTCAGCAGAGGACCTTGAGACTGTTGCCTGCTTCTTGGTTTTCCAGATAATGAGAGTGTCTCCTAACTTGAGAAGATAACCAGTGACCGACCTACGCGTGGTCTCGCACGATCCCCAATCTGAATCACAGAAGCAGCTTAAGGTCAGGTCCTGTGTTGAACTCAGTTTAATCCCAAGTCCTGGTGACTGTTTGAGATATCTTAGGACCCCCACAGCAGCTGCCCAGTGTGATTTCATTGGCTGCTGCATGAACTGACTCAAGACCTGCACAGGAAAAGAGATATCAGGCCTTGTCATTGTCAAGTAAATCAATTTTCCAATCAACCTCCTATACTTCCCTGGTTCATTGAGCAAATCTTCCTTTCGATGTCTCCCTTCTTCATATGCCACTAACTTTAAATGTTGTGGCATGGGCAAAGTGAGTGGCTTACAAAACTCATTCCTGTTTCAGCAAGGAGATCCAGTATATATTTTCGTTGTGACAGCAAAATTCCCTTCTTGGACCTTGCTACTTCAATCCCCAAGAAGTATTTCATAACACCCAAATCCTTAATTCTGAAGTGACCGTGTAAAAACTCTTTAACTTGACTAATTCTTTGTTCAGAATTCCCAGTGATTAATAAATCATCCACATATACTAAAATAATCACAAAACCATCATCATAATGTTTCATATACAGGGAGTAATCATACTTACTCTGCAGAAAACCCCCATTAAGTAAGGACAGTGATAACTTTTGGTTCCACTGTCTTAAGGCTTGTTTAAGCCCATACAAGGATTTTCTCAATTTGCACACCACATCTCCCCCTTGGTTCTTAAAACCTTGGGGTATGGTCATGTAAACCTCTTCATCTAGATCTCCCTGCAAGAAAGCGTTATTCACATCCATTTGATACAAGGACCAATTGTTTACAGCAGCTAGTTTTAAAATAATTCTGACAGTGACCATCTTTACCACTGGTGAAAAAGTCTCATTATAATCCACTCCTTCGGTTTGATTATATCCTTTAGCAACCAATCTAGCCTTATACTTATCAATAGTCCCATCTGGTTTATATTTCACTTTATAAACCCATTTACAACCAATTGGCTTCTTACCTTTTGGTAAAGGAACTATGTCCCAAGTCTTATTTTCTTCTAATGCATCAATTTCAGATTTCATAGTATTAACCCAGTTATTGTCAGTTACAGCATCATCATAAGTAGTTGGCTCAATAACAGAATCAATAGAACAAAGATAACACATGTATGATGGAGAAATATTATCATAGGATATATAATTTTCAATGGGATATTTGCAGTCAGATTTATTATTTGTGGACTTTGATTGAGTCAAATTACAAACATAGTCTTTGGCCCAAATAGGTGGCCTCCTTTCCCTAATGGAACGTTTGCTAAACTGTGATGAACCTCCGTTTTCATTTCCTAAAACCTGATCACTTGTGTTTAGGCTATTAGTGTTTTCAACACTATGACGTTCTTCTTGGTGAGGCTCCCTCATAATCTGTGGAATTTGTAGAGAAGTATCATTATGGTCATCAAAATAAAACATTTGTTTGAAATCTGCAGATACTCCCCCTTGATCACATCCACTCTTGTTTTTAAAAGGAAATACATCCTCAAGAAACCTCACATGTCTACTAACAAATAGACTATTGTCCTTAAGACTTAATAAGGTAAAACCCTTTTTATTATCAGGATAGCCTAAGAAAACGCAGGGTATAGATCTAGGTTGCAGTTTATCTCTATTAATAAGATCACTAGCATATCCCAAACAACCAAAAATTCTCAAGTTCTCATAATCAGGTTGATGTCCATAAACAATTTCATATGGGGTTTGGAAGCGCAAGACTCTACTAGGAGTTCTGTTAATAAGATAGGTGGCCATTTTCACACATTCCCCCCAATATTGAATCGGAATACTTGACTGTATTATTAAGCCTCTAGAAACTTGCATCAGTGTTCTATGTTTTCTTTCTACAATACCGTTCTGTTCAGGTGTATAGGGCAAGTAGTTTCATGTAGGATTCCCTTTTCCCTAAAGAAATCTCTTAGTTCAAAATTAACAAATTCAGTTCCATTGTCACTCCTTACCCTCTTGACTGAAGCACCAAAGTGATTCAAAACGTAAGCAAGAAAGCCCTTGACATGATACACAGTTTCTGATTTATGTTTCATTAAAAAAGTCCATGTAGCCCTTGAGAAATCATCTACCACCGTGAGAAAATACTGAAAACCTGAATGTGTAGGTACTTTATAAGGTCCCCACACATCCATGTGTAATAAATCAAAACATTTATCAGTTTTAATACAACTGGAAGGAAAAGGCAGTTTAGTTTGTTTGGACAGGGGCATGTCCCAATCGTTTATGTAAAAGCCACAGATCAGCATGTGTAGCAGAACAACATACATCATTAGAAATATTCGCACAAACATAATCTTTCTCTAATTCCAACAGATATAGTCCATGTACTACTCTACCAATCCCCTTCATCCTGCCATCCTGAAGGTCCTGCAACATGCATTTATCAGGGTAAAAGGACACAACACAGAGCAATTCTTTGGTGATTCTAGATACTGAAATCAAATTGAATTGGAGCTCTGCAGCATATAGGACGTCTTTCAATTCAATACCATTAGGAAACTTAATATCACCTATGTGGGTCACAGAAAACCTATCTCCATTCGGAATTTTTATGTTTCTAATTGGTCCATTATAAATTCTGTAATTATCTAGTAACATTAAATCACTAACCATGTGAGTGGTAGCTCCTGAATCTAAAACCCATTTACTATGACTTATATCAGAGGAGACAAGAATGGGCAAACCTGTACCACTGAGAGCATGTGCACTTGACGCAGAGTCTTTCTTCAGAAGCTCCAGCAGGCGTTCGTACTGTTCAAGTGTGAAGCTGGGGGAAACAGTCGACACGTTTGTGAGAGCCTCTGCCTCACGGTTCACTCCACTCTGTCTTCCCTTTGCTTCTGAACCCTGTTTTCCTTTAAAACCTTTGTAGTCAGCTGGGAATCCCACTATTTCCCAGCAATTCTCTTTAACGTGGCCCTTCTTGCCACAGTGTTCACATTCTGGTGGAGGGGCTCCTCTACCCCTTCCTCTTCCCCTTCCTCTGCCTCGGGCTGCCATCGCCATTCCCTCTATGGGGTTACCTCTCTCCATGTTTGCAATGTTCTTCTGTGACTCCACTTCAAGAATCATCGCATAAGACTGGTTGACAGTCGGAAGGGGTTCCATTAGGAGTATTTGACTCCTCGAATTATCATAAACCTCATTCAGGCCCATCAGAAATTGTAACATTTTTTGCCTTTGCACAGCTTCACTATACAATTTAGAAGTATTGCACGTACAGGAGGGAATTGCTATCAGATTACTCTGTTCTTCCCATAGCTCCTTGAGACGCGAATAATATGCAGAAACCGAAAGATTGCCTTGACGTAAGGAATTAATCTCACGGTGTAAAGAAAATATCCTTGACCCAGATACCTTGTCGAATCGCTCTCGCAAGTCCTCCCAAGCCATCCGTGCATCTTGTAGATATATGAGACTGTTCGCAAGATCCTTGGAAACCGAGTTTAAAATCCAAGAGAACACCACGGCGTTGCACCTCTCCCAGTGTTCCTTGAGACGCGAATCTTGTTCAATCTTTTCGCACGATCCATCTATGAAGCCGGTCTTGTTCTTACCTCGAAGTGCAATTAACATTGCCTTGCTCCAAATCGCGTAATTCTCACTTCCCGTCAACACCTGAGTAATGATCGACGTGCCTTGCGTATCCGAAGGATGGAGGTAGAGCGGGCTCCCGAAATCAATTGTTCCGTCATCGGAGCCTTTCGCTTCTCCCACCGTTCTCGTCATCGTCAAATCAGAATTCACGGGACTCTAATCGCGAGATGATTCTTGAATCAGGGTGATTGAAAGATTGCGTGGGTGTCTTCGGCAGTGGTTTACCTGTTCATTCTTGAATCGCAGTCAAGGATGAGGGATTTGGAAGAATACGGGTTCCGGTTGCTGGGCCCTTCTGAACCGGTATCAACGGATCTTGACTGACCCGTGCTCTGATGCCATCTTAACTATCAGAGATACACGCAGGATGCTGAATTATACTTTTATTCAATGTAAAAAAATCATCATACAACAACAGGCCTTGTCCATATATATAGACCTACACATCAGATGGGCTCAACTAATTAACTCCTAGGCCCAAACCGAAATAAACCAAACACTACAACAACTCAATAGACCCAAACAGAAGTGCGATTCTAATATTGAAATTTATGATCTTCTTCGTCTTCTTCTGCTAAGAAATTCTTCCACCCCCGGTCCACTTTATTTTTTATATTTATCTGTTTTTTTCAAAGTAATCTTTCTAGTAGTTGGATATATGATTAGTAAGCATATTTTAATAAAGATAATATATAATTATTACAAATAACTAACTTAACAAATATTTTTAATCTACTCAAATTAGTTAACCAGTTCTTATATTAAGGACTGGAAGAGCATACCTGCAACATCCAACACGAAAACACGTACGAGAGGGCGCAACGCAAACTTCATACCAGATACACAGCTAGGCTCACGTTGTCTGCCTTATTTTGCTTCTCATTTCAATTTGCTCCTCCTCACTCCACAGATTGTATATCCAAATTAATTACTCTTGAACATCACTAACAGATCTCTCATAACACTACATGTTTTTCCTTCCATGAGTCAATAACTGCCAAGCATTTCTAAAACCTCTAAATACTGATGACATGAGTTTCAATATAAATTGTAGCTAGATTCTCAATACAGTTGAAACTTGTGTGTTCGATCATCCAAGTTACTCAATTTTTGACTTCACGGAGTGTCCAGACATGAACACGCCAACCCTCGCAGGACTTGTAACGTTTGCGTAAATTAATTTCCATTTTCGATCTTCTCTCGTTTTTATAATTCACAAAATAAATCTCACCAGCGCTTTACATTTTGAGATGCTTGAGAAATCTTGTTACGCATATATTCGACGAAATAAAGATTCAATTATATACTACCTCCGACCTTTAATAGAATAGTTTGTTTAATATTTATTTTAGTCTTGAATATAAAATTTCAATCCACTTTGTTTCTTATATATATCTATTTTTTCTCAAAGTAGTCCTTGTAATAATGATAATTATAGTCAATATACTTTATTAACAGGAATATTTTAAGAAATACAACAATTATTTGTTATAAATAACTAATTTAACTAATTTTCTTAATCTACTTAAATTATTCAACTGCTTTTATATTAAGAACTGATCCTAGTATCTTGGCTTCAATTAATATAAAAGTGCTGTCCCACATGGAAAATTCATCCACCACAAGAACAGGCATTTATCAACTTCAAATACTTTTTCCGATGGTGAAACCCCAAAATCCATATCTCCTGGGGCTTACGCTCCCCATACTCCATGGAGCTTAGAGAATTTGATTGGAATAAAATGGCTAATGTCTCCTCAAATGAACTGCCAAAGCAAAGTTTCCATTAACTTCCTAGTATTGAATGTATTAAGCAGAGCTTGGCAACCCTTCCTAGCAAAAGTGCTTGTGCGTAACTCCGCACACGCGTATCTCAAAATCTGTAAAATCAATCACAAAAAACTAATTCAAACACCCCTTAATCCCATTAATGATATGTGCATATTGTCGCTTCAAATTTAAAATAATCAGTATAAAATAAAAATATACTCCTCCGGTCCTTAATATAGGACCCAATTCTTGAGTTGGTCTTAGTTTTAAATGTAAGACTCATTTCTCATATTTATCAGTTTTCTCTAAATTACTCGTATGGATATTCTCTCAACCATAATCAAGTAGGAGAGTGAGAAGGGGTATTAAGAAAGATGATTATGGTGTTTTAGGAAAAATGCGTCACATTTCTTATAATTAACTAATTTACCTAACTTTTTTAATCTAATCAAATTAGTTAAATATATTTTATATTAAAGATCGGACGAGTATATATTTTTAGTTTACCTATGACCAATCCATGTATGATTGAACTACGCAAAAGTGAATCAGTATCTTACTTTTAGGACACAATGGTAAGTTCAATTTTAGTAGTGCCAGTACTTTACTCCCGCCATTGGAGTTTCATACGCTCTGGAGTCTGGATTTTTAAAAAAAATAAAATACTGAATTTATATATACTATTGTTTTGCTCAACATGGCTTCCAAGTGGAAGGTACACTAAAGAAGAAATGTGATCCGTACAAAAGCTTCCCATACATATCTCTGTTTTCTGATCATGCAGTGCTGCCCTTCTTTGACCACCTTCCCCCTTGTGATTCCACCCTTTAACCCACCGGCTTCCTTCCTTCCTTCCCTCCCGATCTTTTGTTTTCTTTGTTTTTTTTCCTTAAAATCCGCCCTAAATCCCCCCCTGCCTCTCTCTCTCTCTCTCTCTCTCTCATATGTGTGTATATGTGTATATAATAATTAAAACTACCTCCGGTTCCTAATAATACAGAATTTCATTTAATTTTTATTTTTGTTTTAAATATAAAATTCTAATTTATTTTGTTTTTTATATTTATTTATTTTTTTAAGATAATTATTCTTTTATAGGTCTAACTAATAAATTTGATTAAGAAAAATATTTTTTTAAAAAAATATATTTATTATAAATAATTAATTTAATTTATTTTTTTAATTTATTTAAATTAATCAACAATTTGTCAGATGTAATATTTAATAAAGCAAATCTGAATCCCTAAAAAGGTAGCCAATCGATGATTCAGAAGGTGAGCCGAGTACAACAGAACGTCTGCCACCTTCCCATGCTTCATCAATTATATACAACAATAACTAGAGCCGGGAATCAGGGCCGGCCCGGCCCTCCAGGGTCGGCCCTTCAGGGCTGGCGGGCTTAAAAGGACTGGCCCTCCAGGGCTGGAATTTTAAAAATACCCCAACTTGTTAGGCCCGGCCCTTAAGCTACAGGGCCAGGGCCGGCCCGCGGGCTTTTGGCCCGTTTAAGAAAAAATACTATTTTTTATATTTATCATATTTTTTATAAAAATAAATCAATGAATTATTAATAAAAGACATAAATATGAATAAAATTAAGTCACATATAAAATATCATCATATATAAATATTCATCAACATCTAAGAACATCTAAAACATTCATTAACAAGATAACAACATCTAAAAGTTTTATCTATAATGCAATTGTACAATAAATAAACACTATTATTAATCTTTTGAAACTTCATCATCACTATAATTAATTACTTTTCTTCATAAGTATACTTTTCTTTCGTAACAAAAATATCAAGTTTTTCTTCTTTATAAGAATTTTATTTTTAAATTTTGCAATCTAACTATTTTTTTACTTTAATGTGAGAAACATTGCTGTTAAAACTCATGAATTTCTAATTCAAATTATAGAATCACAAGTTATATAAGTATAAAAATATTCTATTATCAAATATATATATAGTTTAAAAATATCAACGCATATAATATAAATCAAATCATTATTAAAGTCCAAATTAACCCATTTTTTAAAAATTTAATTGGATAAATTATTATCTAAAACTAAATTTACTTTTAAAATGATAATAATAACTAAATATTTGAAATATTATTAACAATGTAAAAAATTAATAACATTAATATTATATAAAAAAATTTTAAAAATAAAAAAAATATAAAAGGGCTTAAAAGGGCCGGCCCGTGGCCCTCCAGGGCCGGCCCTTTTAAGCCCTCGGCCCTCCAGGGCCAGCCCTCCAGGGCTTATATTTCATTTTAAGAGAAAAATATCAAGCCCGGCCCTCATAATCTCAGGGCCTAAAAGGGCCGGCCCGACGGGCTCGGCCCGTTTTCCCGGCTCTAACAATAACCCTGCCCCCTCCTTCCTCTTCTTCCATTTTCTTTTTAGATTCCTTTTATTTATATTCTTAAAAATAAAAATTACCATACACTGTTCTTCATAATGAATAATATATGATTTATCAATGTAACAATTAAATCCCGTCTCCCCTTACATTTTTCGGCCAATAATTTCCCCTTACATTTGAATTATAAAAAAATTCACACTTTTTTCACGGGCCTACTCCTCTGCCTACTTATACACCGAAATCCCAAAGGTGTATCGACCTGTCATTACAAGAAATGGCCACGTGTCTCTCGCTGCACACCATGGCCATCCCCTCCCCCACCCTCTCTGCCACCACCGAACGCTGCTGTCCCCGCCGTCGCTCAATGTCCCAGACCCTCACCACACCCCCGGCGCACGTTAGCGCGTACCCCATGTTCCTGCATCCCATCAAACCCCTCAACGGACGTGTCCGGAATTCACATAGCAGCTCTAACGTGCCCGCCAGGCGCACCTTAGCGTCGCCGTTCCTTTCCACGATAAAGAACGCCTCATCGTTCACGTCCATCGATGTTACAATGAAGCCGCCCACAGTGGACCAGAGCTCATGTAATAACATCTGGCTGTTCAGGTCGAACACTATGAGCTGTGAGCTCGTACATGCCACTGCCAGGCCTTGGTTCGTCACCCGAAGCCGACCCACCGGTTCGATCAACTCCGTCAGCATGTGCCAACCCATGACGGTTTCCGGGTCAGTCAAGGATCCCCCGATGAACACGAGCTGTTCGTTTTCTGCGTCCCAAATCTGAAACGCCTGGCCCGGGAGCCCGGCGAAGAGTCCTACCCACCAACGGCCACGTCCGGCGAACTCTACGAGGACTCCGCTATTGACCACGTCACCGACGCGGGCCCTACGGGTGTGACCATTTGGCTCGTCGAGGTGTGCCACGTAGATGTCCCCGTCCAGCGTGGCGAAGACGAGCCTGTTGTCAGCGATCACGATGCCAGACACGGATCTCGCGAAGGGACCTAAACGGTTGGCTTGGTGGGACCGGTATGTCCTGAAGTGGACGCGAGTATCGAGGTGGAAGAGGCGGACGGTGCCGTCGGTGAAGCCGCAGGCGAGATGTTCATCGGAGAGGGTGAGGCAGCGGCAGATCACGGTGCTGTAGTGGTCGTCATCCATGTCCGACGGGCCAAACCACAGGGAGGCGTAAGCATATCTGCCGGCGACGAAATTCCTGGCCATTCGGTGCCAGTGAATGAACTCTTCATACCACGTGTCTCGCACTTGCACTGTGCGCCGCCATATCCTCTCGGTGAGCTGCTGCCACAGGCGATCCGACCGTGACACAGCCCGCCACCTCGAACAAACCTGCGTGCATTCAAAAAATGAACCAAGCAACAACTTTAATAAATAATATTGAATTGAAATAATTACATGAATCTGAAATATTCGAATGTCTAGACTCTAGACAATAGACATGATACAACACTATTCCCCCATCGAGTTGTCCATCACCGACATTCCCATTCAATGAGGAGTCAGAATAAATAACAGTGAAAAAGCAGTATGGCACAGTTTTACGAAGGAGTTCCACTGTTTATAATGCTGGGTCGTCGGAGAGCAGTCTTATCATGAATAAATGAATACATAATAACGTGAAAAGCTTATAAAACACCGAATTTTATTTCAAATTTCATCAACAAAAGTTACACAGGAGTATCAGTTTTCCTTTAAGTTATTGTTTTACTGTGTATTTATTACTGTGACAGCATATTTTGAGCAACGAAATGAAATACGAAAGGGCCTGGCTGAAGCCAGAGGGCAATGGAGGATCTGAGTTAGAGAGAGAGAGAGAGAGAGAGAGAATGAATGGTTGTGTCTGGGACAGCATGATGGCATCATCTGGTGGTGACAATGGCATGCGCGTAGGCTTGAGAAATAAATGAGAGATGCAGGGCTAGGGCTAGGGCTAGAGGAATACAGATTACAGATAGAGCAGGAGGAGATAGAAGAACAAGAGAAGCAGGAGAGACTAGGCACTAGAGAGCAGTAGCAGAGCTCATAAGCTAGCTGTCAGCTTGTCCCTGTCTCATCGATTCTCTCACTCTTCGTTATCAATTAATTAATCTCCTCTTACCCACGCTAGATTCGAATCCTCACAGAAACAAACACATTCATTAAACTCCCTTGTTGTTGTTATTATTATTCTGCAAAGTATATTCGAATCATTTCCAGTTTTCCATTTCATCCTAATAAGCTCTTCATAACCATCCGCGTTACTGTAATTGTAATCACTAGGAGGATAAGAAAACGAAAAGAAGAATGCACCCAGAAGGTATGGTTATGATTGCTGTGAATGAATTTACTTTGGCAAATGTACATGTACAATAAAAGAAACCCAGCAGGGCAGTGTCCTTTGAGGTTGCATTATAATGGACAATGATCAGATTTTGTCATGTAGTGATGGGAAGTATAGCTAAGAGTGGAATATTTGTTACAGAGGAATGGTACTATAATGAATTATAAATACCATACACTGTGTGTGATATTTATAACACATGAAGGGAAAAAAGAAGAGGGCTCTCGTGATATGCCTAACACTTGGTACAGGAAACATGACCGATCTGTGATAGCTACCTAACTTGTTGGTTATTACACAACCCAGTGAGGGTACACCAAGTACAATCTTTTTTGCATAATCCATGAACATTCAGATGCAGCTCACATCATAAAGTAATGTTTGGACAGAGAAATTATTTAAAAGTGAAGTCAAAGATATCAGAAGGATTGGGGTCAAAGAGAGAAAAAGGTGAAGTGGTAGGGAGGGGTTTCAAGTGTTACCCTAGCAGGCTACTTCCCTCAGCTGGGGTTGCCCTTCACCAAACAAGAGCTTTATGATAGCCAAAAGTAATGACTTGAAAGATATGGTTCTCTACTTTCTTCTATCTTGTGGTCCCATTCTTCTTCCCTCCAACACATGCACACACAGACTTCTCCTTTCTGTTTATTTTATTGAATTGACAACATTATGGGAGACAGTAAAATTTTTTTCCTAATTTTAATGATAACAATTCCCTTGTAATTGTGTGGGTATATATAGTATCTTTACTGAAGTTTTTTACTAATTTTCATGAATAATTATAATATTTTAGTGTGATTTTTGTGCTGGTTAAATCAAGAGGTCAAGTTTTACAATAAAATTTAGGGTCCCCCCCCCCCCGGGGTCTTGTGTGGAGGATGTGCATATGAAACATGGGATCAAAGCGTGCTTCTTGCAACAGCCATTTCTCTTTCATTTCCAAGAAAGGTGTGACCTAGGGTTTGTCTTTGTTGAAAGCTGCGAATCTCTTACTTTTTCCACACTCCCCCAACAACTCCTGACTCTTAATAATAATCTCTCAGGCTACCAGCTTAGATCAATATCTTTACACCCAAACCTCAAATTAAATTAACTAAATACCTTGAAAATTTATTATGAAAGTAGTAAATCACAGTAGGAGTTTAACAACAGTACAGTTAACAAATCCTCCATTTCATTACAAGCTTAATATAATCCTTCCAGTTTGTTTATTATATATAAGCATGACCTTATACGATGGCACTAAACCACCTGATCTCCAACAGTTTAAGCCCTAATAGTGATAACCCAGGTACAGTTCAAATTATGTCATATTATGAACATGGATATGGGAGAGGAGAGAAAAAGAGAGTTGAAAACGTTGATGTGACTATCTGGGAAGAATAGCAAGAAAAGGAATGAGAAGACTACACGTAACATAACGTTATAGAAGGTGACAGGGTAGCAGGAGTTTACGAAGACAGGCATTGGGCTCCATGTGCTTTTTGGCATTACATAGGCACATGTTACTTAAAAAAATTTTGTTTTTTTGACTGCTTTTGTTTTGTCACACATAACAAAACCTAATCACATCACGAGGTACTTCTCCTGCTGTGTTCTGACCCCCCCTAACCCTAACACAAACCCCTCCTTACCGAACAACATTAAATATTCAATTTCGTACAATATGATATGATACTACCCATTTCCAACAATAATATGCATAGTAGTATATAATAACCTTCGGTCGTTTTAGGTGCATGTTCATTCAGTTCTCCCGAGTCCTCCAATGTCCGTTCGCTAATCTAAAAAGTACTGATCTATTGTAGAGCACAAACAGATGAGGTTTAAAAAACCAAGAAAAAAAGATAGAATGCTTTGGTTCGCTAGGCCTTGGTAGCCGTACTGAGAGAAAGTGACAAACACATATATTTTTATTGTATTATATATAAATCCAGTTATAGACGTTATGGAGGCTTGGCTAAAAACTTGTTTGTGGAACTGGGACGAAGAATGGTTCCAATATATATATATATATATATGTCTTCTCACGTAGTACTAGTCTACTGTAAAGGCGATTCTTCTCTGGTATATATTATTTTTATTAGGAACAAAAAGCCTGTAACGTATTAAATTGTTCTTAAATATGAAACTGAAGAATGGAAATAAAACCGCATATTTTCTGCATTTCAAAAGCTAACTAAATATGGAAATGGAAGACTACTCAGGACGAAACATAAATGCTTATATGAACACATCACGAAACTAAGTTTGAAGGACATAGGGTCTCTATCTACAGGTAGAAAGGCAAAGAATGGATGTTATATGGGAACCAAAGGGGAGCCAAGTCAAAAAAGGAGAGAGGTTCATGCCAAGAAAAGGAACAGCAAATTCCAAGCCATTTTTTAGAACCCTTTTTTGATTGGATATGAAAAGGAGGTCCAAAAATAGACATTTTTAAAGAAGTATTACCACCTGACAGGGACACATAATAATACAATAATATATACATTACATTGCTTGTTTATTTGAAAATGACCCATGAAACAGTTTTCCTACCATGAACACTAAACCTACATTACCACTCGTCTCTCTATATGCATTGATTTGAATTTAAGACCATGAATCAATGCATTCAAAGAACCCCAACAAAAAAAAACAATTTTAGAAGTTTTTTAAACAAAATAAAAATAAAATTCCCTTGGATTCATCATTTCGATATCCACTAAAAGGCAGAGTTCAGTTTTCTTTTGCAGATAGCAAAACTCTTCATGTTTGACTTGACCCATACTTTGTCCAGTTTCGGATCTGTTATAACCACTACTTCCTCCGACCAGATTTTTCTCATTCATACATTCAAAAAGACAAATCCTACCGTAAAGGCAACCAAATCATATATTACACAGAGAAAAGCCAAAGAAAAAAAAACGAAGAAGAAGCTGACATAGTAAAGATACGTTATATGATGTATTGTAGTTGACCTGGAATTCAAAGAGTAACGATAATGGAAGTTACCTGAAACAAGTTGGCAAGCGCAGGAGCTGCAGAAAGACGACCAGAAGAGTGAGAAGCATCAGTGGCGACTTGGACGGTTAAGTCTTCAAGAAAAAGATCAGGCCAAACATCATTCATGGCACGACGTGGACGAGACGAAGTGGGCTCGTCAGAATATGAGATTGTTCTTGAGCTAGGGCCAGGATCAGCACCAGCATTATGGTTATGATTGGGACTATCGTGAGGGGAAGATGAAGACGAAGAAGAAGATGATGAGGAAGACATGAGAGAGAGGGGAGTAGAAGGGGTAGGCTATAAAAGTGAGAAGAGGAAGGACCAGAAAGGAACAAGGACAAAAAGGTGGGAGATAAGGACACAAAGTGAGGGACCCAAATGGAAGTGTCTGAGATTTCTCAAGCTTTATGTGTCTCTATAAAATCACTTTAATAATAAGATATCCAACAAATTGCACTTTCCCTTTTATGAAAATATATTTAAATCATGGTCGGATTAGTTCATTATTATAAGGTGTCTCTCTGAGTCTCTCCTTCTTTTTTTATTTTATTTTAAAAGCCTGCACTTTTTTTTATGCAAGAAGACGTGGATTAAGGGTTAAATTGCAAATAAAGTGTTTACTTGAGTACCAAAAAATTGCTAAGAGTATAAATTTGCTCTGAAAGTTTAATAGTAACAATTTTATCTCTTATTACTAAAAAGCTAATGTTAATTGTCAAAATAGTAACGTTGATTAATGGTTGGAGGCAAAATCGGTATGATTTTAAACTTAGAAAGCAAATTTGTATCTAAATAAACTTTCAGATACCCAATATTTCTGAATAAAAACTTTCAAGACAGATTTACATGTTAATCCAGTGAATTAAGCATGGGACTTGACAAGAGAGAATTAGATATTTACAAATTGAAAAAAAAAACCATGTTTCAAGTACTAACTATCATTTAAGCCTAACATTAGTTAAATTTAGGTTAATCATGATATTAAATACTCTTCCAGTCCTAAATATAATAGTGCAAAAATATAAGACACATTTTGTAGTGTAATAATAGTGTAATAATCATGATATTACACTACAAAATGAGTCTTATATTAATTACACTACAAAATACGTCTTATATTTACGATTGGAAGATTATTAAATTATTTTTATGAAAAATAGAATGAGTCACAATTTTAATACTACGAATTTTGCATTACAAATAAACTAATTATGGTCAAATATTTGTTGATGGTAAGTTACTCCAATAATAGTGTCATTAGTTACGTGAGGTCAAATATTCTAGACTTCAGTTTGGTATTGAAATATTTGTGTGCGTAAATGTTGAAATTGTGTGAGATAAAAAAATTACGATGAAATATATATTTATAGAATATATCAATATACAAATATGAAATATGCATTTGGCTTATTAAATTTTGTATGTAATTAAGAACACAATTATTAAAAAATAGTAAATCACATATACTTGATAAAAATTAATAAAATTTTAAATTATCTTATGTATTATGATAAAATAAACATTTGACCATATGTATAATCTATGTTCCCCTCCCCCAAACAAACACGAGAAAGAGTGCATAACTTGATGTACTATATGGGCGTTGATAGTTTTTCTTATTGGGATTGGTTAATTAACCACAAAAAGCTCAGTAATTATCACCTAATGCAATGTCATATAATGTATTATTTTTTAAATATAAGACTTATTTTATAATGTTATATTTAAGAATTAACTACAAAAAATAATATAACAAATTATTACATTACAAAATAAGTCTTATATTTAAAATCAAAATAACAAGTAATAATAATCTTGTATTCATTTAAGTTACATGAAAATTAAAATTAAAAAGATTGACATGCCTTCCAATGACCAGCCATGGCAGAGGACTCTGCCTAGTGGTGGGCAGTTTGCTAGTGGTAGAGGATAATGCATGGTGATAGTGAACGACATTATGACACTTTATTCTTTTAACGACTATCATATCAATGCATCATTTTTCATCTCAGTTTTTAGTATCATTAATATAAAACCTAAATAATTAATTTATAAATATTAAAATTATTAGTTAACTTAATTATTTATAATAAATAAATATTATCTTTCTTAAAATATCTCTATTAATTATATGTATTAAAACTACCTATTTATAAAAACTTCTTAACATCTATAATCATTACAGAAATGACTCAGGAGGCAAAATGAATAAATATTAAAAATAAAATGAATTGAGATTTTATATCTGGAACTAAACTAAATATCCAACTAACTCTTATATTAAGAAACAATAGTGATATAAAGAGATTTTACATAACCAAACTTTACAATATAATAATGATAAGTACATCAAAATGTAACCAAACTACTATAGTAAAATGTTACCTCCAATTTTAATGTAAGATATAGTTTGTAATTCAAAAATATAGTAAAAAGAAATACTTTACCTTACTTGATAATGATATGCAGTCAAATGACCCTATATTATACACAACAAGCTAGGGATTGACCCTCAAGCGAGTCTGTGCCTCCTTGTATATGCACTATTTATTTTAAATTTCGAACCTATTAATATATTCTTCTATATTTCATAAACAAAATGCTAGCTTATGGAATTGAAGAACATGGGATTTTTCTGTAGTTTATACATGAATTTAGGTATTTCTACCCTTTACATCTTTTTTTTTTGGGCAGTATTTCTACCCTCTACATAATATTGGAGTGAAGGAATGAAAATATATGCGATTTTAAATTGAAACTTCTAGGTCCCTTTGCATTATTTCTGCTCTCCCTCTCTCTAACCGGATGATAGATTAAAACTTGGCTGCATTAGAAAGCCGAAATTTTTAGCTTTTGCAGCTGCATTGCGGAGAGAGAAAAAAATGAAAATAAAAAAAAGATAAAAATATTTAATTGGGTCCTATTTTAATCTAATAATTTGATTTTTTTTCCAGCAATAATTTAATTTAATTACTTTTCATTTATTATGTTTTTAAATTTATCAAATTATAAACATGTGATGTCCTGTCTCACTCCTTAATATAAGACTTAATAAACTAATTTTAGATGATTATAAAAGCTAAATAAATTATTTGATTATATCATATATTCACGATCTCTCTAAAATATTTATACATATCACTTGATTATAAATAAATTTATAAGTCAAATAAATTAGTTCGGAGAAAATCACACCCAATTTAGTTATTTTACATCTAAAGTTATTTTTTTATTACTTATCTAAACAAGTTTCAATATATAAAACTGGTTTTTATAAAAATCAATTTAAACATAAATTACATTATACTAATTAAATTTTACAAAAATAAGATAAAATAAAAATCAATTTTATCACTATTAGTGCAAGCACACTTTAAAAGATTATCCAAATCAGAGCATAAAACGTTCTCGATTTTTGTCCCGGTCTAAGTCTTCTTTTGGGTTCCCTTTTTCTTTTTCAAGACGCAGTCAGATATTTTTCTGATATAAAATACATTTTCCGTTTTAAAGTCATAAATGTCCTTTGAATTTGAGGTTTTTTTTTTGGCCTTGCTTTGAATTTCAGTTTGAATCATTGCAAAGATTGAACTTATTGAATTTAAGTCTAAAGCATGTCTACAGATCCGAATCTTTGTCTATTAGAAAAGTAAAAGATAACTTTCATATTTATTTCCTATAAAAAATGTATTTTTTTCAGAACAGGTTATACTAACATGTTTTGACTGGCGCGAGCTAGTCTAACCCATTTATTAAATAGATAAAAACCCAACTTATTTTAATCTATACTGGGTGGTTGATAGCAGTCTTTCAAGTTAAATTGTTTCGCTCATCCCTCAACCCTAATACTATATATCTGCATGTCCATGTCAAATTGTATGCGCACCACAATATGAACACCTCTAATATCTTGGTATAATTTATTATCTACATGCTACTATCTCCGTTCTTAATTATAAGATCTTGTTTGTTGACTACAATCATTATTATCTATATGAACATGCGGCGTGCATTGAGTCATGAGCTTGTCTATATTATATTATTTTTTATTTTCTGTAGTCTCTTCTGATCTGTATTTGAATTTCTTACCTATTGTTTTGTTCAAATTTATATACGATTTAATAGGAAATTCAATTACCTCGGAAAGATTTTTTTTTTTTGCTATCACTTTTATTTTCCTATTAGAAATAACCTTGTTTAAAATACTGTCAAAGAAAGTTAGCAGCATTAAACTCAAAATTCAAAGTCTTATAAAACTACAGGGACCAACTTTTAGGATGACAGGAAGTACTTCTTTGGTCCTATTTATAGGATAGAGATAGAAGACTTTTTTTTTATCTTATTTATAAGACACTGAGGGAAATTTTTTGTATGAATATATAATTTTACCCCTCATTTATTATTATGTTGATTTTGTTTACATAAGGTATAATGTATATTAAATAGAGATATAGTTGAAAAGTTATTAAATTTTAAATGCGAGTTAATGAAGTTTAAGATTTTTCTTAATCTATATGAAACATACTAAAAATGCCTTATAAATAGGACCAGAGGAGTATAGTGATGGAAAAAAAAGAGGAAATAAAGATCAAAACTACTCATTACAAGCATAAGTACATGGAATGGGTTCAACTCCATAAAGTTATCAAGTTGATACACCATGTAGATAAGATTGTGAATACTTTATAATTAATACTATCCTAAACATAATTAACCTAAATTTTATTCTATAACAAAAAAGGCAAGAAGGAAGGAATGAATACTTAGTTGGTTAGTGAAGGAATATGGAGAGGTATGATTGATTACTTTTAGAGGAAGTGGAGAATGTGGAAGTTGGTCAGAGCAATAAGCGCCAAAACTATAGTGAGCGTGGAACCAACTGTCCCTCATTTTTGTGCCACCATTATGACCAACACACATCTCACTTGCAATCATTATTATCAATCCATAATTGGCTATCTCCTCTTAGACTATAGGATCTAATGGAAGTTGTGTGCATGTACCTACCAATCATGGCTTTTTTTTTTTGTTTTTATATATTTAATAATCATCAATCCTCCATTCTTGCTGCTTGTCCCTTCATTCTTGCTACATCATTAGACTCTCCGATCTCTTACTTATTGTCCCCCCACCGCCCCCCCTCCATTTGCACTTCCTTTCAAAATACATTTCATTTGTTGCCTATATTTCCTTTTGACTACATGATTTCCTTTCTTCTTTCCCTTTAATATTTTTAATATGATTTCTCGTTATATTGAATTAAGATTTTTTATGGCTTTTTAGAGTAACTATTACCCCGAATCCTTAACATAAAACCCGATTAACTTATTTGAGAAAATTAATGAAGGTAAATAGATTATTTAATTATATATAGTACATGTTACATTACCTCTATAAAATACTTATATATATTGCTCATCCAGTTCTTAATATAGGACCTAATTGTTAAGTTAATTTTGATCCTAAATATAAGACCTATTTCTCATATTTATTAATTTTTCTTAAATTACCCTATGGATACTCCCTCAACTATAATTAAATAAGTGGGGGAGGGAGGATATTAAGAAAGATGATTATGATGTTTTAGGAAAAACATGTCATATTTCTTATAATTAATTAACTTACTAACTTCTTTAATCTAATCAAATTAATTAAATATGTCTTATATTAAGAAATGAAGGAGTATTATATTATATACTAGTTCATAAGTTATTTGTAAGTCAGGAAAATTAGTTTGAAAAAAAATAAATATAAATATTTAAAATAATTTATTTAGCTTTTTTAATATTTCTAAATTACTCAATTAGATCTTATATTAAAAAGGTAGTATACGTATATATGGTGTGATTTTAAGATGTAAAGAAACAACGTTATGAACGTTAAAAGAAAAAAAGGAAAAATGACCCTATACATGATGATTTACGTTTACATTACTATATTGCTTAATGTATGAATCATCCTGTTTGGGTCAGCGACTGTCAGCCCAGAAGTAGCTTATTTTCATCATAAGTCCGTTTGGAAAATTAGAGTCTGTTTGGGAGAGCTTATGGGCCATTGTATATGGAGACTAAAAGCTGGATTAAAACACACTTAACATTAAGCTGATCTAAGATAGCTTTTTCAAGTGAAAATCATGCTTATGTTGGTGGATTGTTGGAATTGTCAGATTATTATTTTTCTCTCACTCCTCCCTCATTATTCTCTCATAAAACTCAAACTCATTTGGGTAATTTACAAACTAAACTTGCTAACTTAAATTCATTGTATTATGTAAATTCATTTCTTTATTATTTTTCATTTTATCTAATAAAACTCATACCCATTTTGGTAATTATACAAACTAAACTTGCTTTTATTCAATTATAATCCAAACAAATTTTTACCTAATCCAACTTTTACAAACTAACTTTTATAAAATCTAATCCAAACTCAATTTACATCATCTAATTTAACTTTTATCCAATCTAACCTTTTTAAAAATCTAATTGATAGTAAGCTATCTTTTTAATCGTTAATCTAAACGAACCCAGTGTCTGTATACGAGGGACCTCACGTTATCTCCCCCCACGCCATTCCGTTCGTAAATGAATGCTATTTGGTTAGGAGTGCCTTGTCATTTTCGTGATCCTATTTGGTTTGGCTTACATTAACTAGAATCTAATGTGATTTTTAAATATCCAATAATTTGATTATAAAAAATATTTATATAATATTAAGACAAAAACTCAATTTTAATACTCTTCATTATAATAACTTTAGAATTACTTGATCTCAACTATTTTAAATTGATCACTAATAATACTCCTTCCATCCCCTAGTGTAAGATCCAAATAACTAGATAGAGAAGTGTTAAAATTAGTTTAAAATAATAAATGTGTAAGAAATACACTTTTTTTAATATGCCATTATTTATAAGTGGGTAAGGCAGATCATGAGAGTGAGGAAAAAGATAAGAGAAAATACATGTGGAAAAAATAATGAGTGTATTAATCAAAGGTAAAATGAGTAAAAATACATTTGGACAAATCCACATTATTATAAAGATATTAAGAAGAATCAAGCATGCCTCTCTCTCATGACACAAAGGAATTTTACAAATTAAATATTTTATTTGAATATGTTCATATCCTTTGTCTATTTACAGACAATGAGGCTATCTGTAAATAATATAGCACTTCCATATAGAAGACCCCGTCCATAAGCACCCATTAAACAAAGGAACACCTATAAACACCAAAGGATCGCATAAAGATGCCTGCACTCGTTAGCAACTGGATCAGCAACTTCTAGTTTATCGCAGCTGAGGAGGCCGCAGAGCTGATAAGTCAATATTAGATCCTCAGCTGTTGTACATTAGCATATATTCAAGAAGAGAAAGACACATGATAACAGGACCGTTTATGAAACTTGCTTCTCTTTACATTTTTCCCCATCCATCTCTCTAACTGTATAATATGAATCAATTTGTGACTGCTGATGATCTGGGCTTGTCGTTAAACTAGTTCAAGTGTCGCTGCCTCGTGCGAAGGCCCGAAAGAGAATCACTTTCAATTGAACTAGAATTTACCTTGAGCAAAACCCGTGATGGAATCAAAATTCAAATGTAAATGAACCGTCAATAATCATAAAGGAGGGATTTCACAAATAATAAGATAAAAGACAAGAAACACTCTAAGATATGTTTGCTAATTTCATTTCATAAATATATCACATACAAATATGTCTAATTAAATGAATTAAAAAAGTTTCTCTGCACATTATTTTGACAACTCGTTAGCAGACTCATAAGGTTCACTTAATTTTGTCCTAAGCTAAAATACTAAACTAGTCCCATGATTCCAAAAACTACTACATATCATAAGTTGAGGATAGTGCATTCATCCAAACCATCTATGTTAATGTCAAGTGATATTTAAGGTGTCATTTTGGTCCACACCTGCATGCGATAACATCAAACAAATAAGCTATTGTGCGACTATAAATCTGCTGAGTACTAAAATCAGAAACCAAACCCGAAATACCAGTATAATGTGCATACAAAGTTTCTAGAAGGGACCTTATGGGATCGGCAAGTATTCAGTCCTAGGCAAGGGAGTATTCTCATTAGGAAATGCAACCAATTTCCACCTTTTTTTCAAGGTACTTCTTTGGCTGTCAATGGACATCAGAGAAAATAATTAGTTAATGCAATCATGTTCAACAGTGATCTTTGGGTCTATTGACTCCTCTACTTCAAGAATGGAAAATGAAGCAAATGCATGGTAACTTGCATATGCCACGATACATGCCTCCCCATTCATCATAAGCAAAAATTATCAACTAAGGAATAACAAGGGACCTATTGTTACCAGAATAATAAGATCATAGATGATTCAACGAACATTTCTTACATTGAAGCATGCAGCGTAAGAGATGTTGTTCCAATCAGACATCCATGTAATGGACAGCTTTAAGATTCATAAAACATACATGCTTATGGGCATAGAAACTCACAAGCTAAGTTGTTTGTCATTCTTTTTTTCCCTGATACCGCAGCATCAATTGTTTGTCATTCTCTACAGGGGTGCTCATAATTTTCACTTTGTCAAATCCTCTGGGCAACAGATGCCTAGCTTCCAAGTCATCACATAATATTGATGCAATTTTATTTTTTCCACACTTGCAAAGTCCACAGCAGAGCTCAGACAAAATACTAGAATCAGGAGTCATGCATCTCCCCATCATGTCTCTCATGACTTGGATGGCTCCATCAAAGTCTTCATTTTCGCAGAAGGTAGATATCAACATTTCGAAAGTGTGCTCATTTGGATGGCAATTACTCCTTATCATACTTTTATAAAGTTGAAAGGCACGCTCAGAGTTCTTTTTCATACACTGGCCAGTAATAAGAGCAGAAAAGGTAGAAGCATTTGGGACCAGGTTCTCCTTCTCAAGGTCCTTGACTAGATATGCAGCTTTCTTTGTCATACCTTCCTTGCATAATCCCCAAATCAAAGCATTATAAGTCAAAATATCAGGTTTAACCTGATTTCTTGACATTTCCTCATAAAGTTGACTGCTCAGCTCAATGTCACCAATTTGACTATATCCCTTTATCAAAGTATTATAGGTTACAATAGTAGGAGATACATTATTGGCCTTCATCTCAGTGAAGATTTTATTTGCTTCATGTAGTTTACCCTCCTTACAAAATCCATTGATAAGTGTGTTAAATGTGACCACTCCAGGCTGGACCCCATTCTTCTCCATCAAGCATTTAATCTTCATGGCCAAAACTAGAAGACCCTTGTTACAGTATCCTGAAATCAGTACATTATATGAAGCAATATTTGGACTTAAACCCCTGCTCTCCATCGTCTCTAACATTTCAACAGCCTCCTGTAGCTTTCCCAATTTACAATAGGCACACATGACCATATTGACTGTATAAACATTTGGTGAAATGCGATTACGAAGCATTGCATTATAGAAGGACAAAACTATATCTGCTCTATGCAATTTAAGCAAAGAGCTTAAATATGCATTGCATGACTCAACAGTAGGGAAAAACCCATACTCCTTCATCCGGCAAAAAGTGTCAGTTGCATTTCTGCACTTCTTCATATGAGCAAAAGTCTTGAAAAGAGAGTCAAAAGCCCTAGGTGAAGAATCACATATACGGTAGGAATACAGTAATGCTTCAAATAGTTTAGAAGGCAAATCTAAGACATTTGAAGCAAGAATATTGCGCAAAATGGATTCAGCAGATTTAAACTTGTGATTTTTGGTGAGAATATGGACAAGTATGGAATAGGTTTCAAGGGTAAGCGAGTCAGACTTATGACTTTTAACCCAATTGAAAAACTCAAGTGAGAGTACATGGTCTCTTTGAATTTTTAGCAGAACATGCTTAACCCTGAAACCTGTTAGACCAGATGATAATAAGTTTAGTTTGGCCCAGTCTGAGTTAATTAGGTGGCTGTGAGCTACATTTACAAAATCAAGATCCTGTCCTTTGGGTTCAGGTATTGTTCGATGAGGGATAGGGAATGGGCTTGAAACTCTTATATTCGGTTTGTGAGGAATTGAAGATTCAATGGAAATGCGATTGCCAGCTGATGGATCAATTAAAGCTGAAAATTGACGAAATGAAATCTTTTTCATTGCTTTCTAGATTGTGTAAACAAATGATCTATTTCCCCAACGGACGATAAAAGAGATTTGTTCTAACAAAATCAATGTTGCTCACGAAAATTTTCCTCCAATGTAGCAAATAGAGGAAGGGAAGATAAAGTTCAGATAAATTGATGTGCTCAAGCATTCTCCAGGAGAAAAAGTGGCACACATACTCAACGATGAACCTTAGTCAATTACCAAAGAATGGTTCCCAACGCGCTTCCTCTGAAACAGAACTTATTACGAAGAAAGTCCTCAGCAGCGTGGAATTGAAAAAGAAAAGGTCCTCTGCAACTTGTGTAAAGAATCTAACTCAATCTGGAATCAATTTTTGGTGGTGCGGTATATAGAGGCATTGCATAGACCTTCATGGATACTAATTTTCTCGTTGAAGAAAGGTAGAGCCCTAACATTAAACAAATTATATTCAATTGACATCAAAACACAGCAAATAAGATTCAGCAGGCTATGATGGACGAACATTGAAAGAATAGCACGGCAAACAAAGCAGCAACAAATGACTCAGTTTTCGAAAACCAAATAAAAGGAACAGATAAATTCGAGTTTTTGAAAATGAGGACAGGATCACAGGCTAGTTCCGGGTTGGACATTTCAAAATTCAGAAGAGAGAAACACGAAAAAGCTAGGCACCTGATCACCAGAAGAGAGAAGTAAGATGCCATCACTTGAACACTGGAGCTGCTCGACTTCCGCCGTAGGAGGCTAAGGCCAAAATTCTTCCAGCTGCTACGGGCGGCGCCGTCGAAGGAGTGTGACGTCAGCGCCAAGGCCCAAGGGTTTAAGCATCGGCATTTGACGTCCACTCGCGTTCACGGCTCATTAATTAAAAACGGAAAATTTCTGAAAGTTCACTTTTGTATAAATCCTCTTTTAATGTTTACATTATAATACAAACTATTTTTACACGAATTTTTTGGAAAACCTATTATAAATATCCAAATTAAGAAAATTATTAGTATCAATTTCTTTACCTGAAACTTTTCTTTATTTTTTTCCTGGTAAAAACAATTGTATTGACTATTGATAGATGCTCATGGTTTGCATGACTCTGATTTAAATCCTAATAAATAGATGAATAAAAATTGTTGAGTAAAAATAAAGTGGAAAAATGACTTTTTAATTCTCCTATTTTAATTTTTACCAATCTCAATATTGGTCCATGAATTTTTCTTTTCCTATCATAGTTTCACTTCATTTGGTTTAAGAGTTAATTTTACATGGAGTTGAAAATTAGATCAACCGATCTTGAGGTAAAAGTAGAGCCAATAATATAGGTATTGTATTATTAACCCATTTAACCTCTCCCAAAAAAAAGAGTTGAATTAGTAAAATTGTACTAGTGATTGTAATCTACTTAGCCTAATCTGTTTTAAAATTTTAAGTCTTTTGATTATCATTCCAAATTTAACCACAAACTTCTTCTTTTTTTTCCCCTCAATTTTTTTTGGTTGCCCACCCAGTTCACCGGAGTTTTACTCCGATTACATCTGGATCCGACCCGCGTCGTACACTTAGCTGTGGTAGGTGAGTCTCCCAATAAGAATTTCTGCATATGCTGAGGCTCAAAATCGAGATCTCGTTTAAACGGTACCAAGTAGCTTACTACTTGGACCAACCCCTGTTGGTTTTTCTTCTAACATGAATAAAATTTGTCTTTGGATGCAGCCCACTATCATGACCCAACCGGCTTTGAGTTACGCACAAATTTGATAGGCTTAGGTTTGGGGGCCCAAAAAATCTTCTCCTCTCATCTTAAATGTTAAAAATAATTAGGAATTTAATTTTAATCTTAAATGTAAGATTTAATTGGTTTTATCTTTTATATTTACTGAATTTTTTTAAACTAATTTATCTAACTTATAAAGTGATATATAATATGATATGACACACAGTGCTATTTTAAGAAGGTTATGTTAATTTTTTAGAATTAAATAATTTATTTAGCTTATTTAAATGATCTAGATTAATTAAGTAAATCTCATACTACCTTTGGTCTTTAATATTAAACCTCGTTGGAATTTTATTTTGGCTCTAATTATAAGACTTCCATCCACTTTATCTCTCATAGTTATGTATTTTTTCCAAGATAGTCCCTCTAGTAATGGTAGTTTTAGCTAATAAACTTAATTAGCACGATATGTTAGAAAAGACAACACCTATTTATTACTAATAACTAACTTAACTTATTTTCTTAATCTTCTGAAATTAGTTAACCAGTTTTTATAATTACGACCGGAGGTAATATTATGGATATGAGAAATAATTAATTACACTAATAAGAATGAATGTAGACTTGTCAATGAAAATATGCTCTAGGCTGCATGCCGGACCATATAACTCCGTACCTTAGCGCCGCCACCAAATTGTAGTGTCATTCTTTTTTTTTTTTTTTGGGGACTGAAATGTTAGTGTCCTTCTAATTAACCTCAAAATCTAGATAATCATTAAAATAATTGCCCACATAATTAAATTGAACAACCAACACGACGCGTATAGATAATATATACACCAAAAGTATGGTTCAATGGTCAATAATATATATGTATATATGTCTCTTGTTCATACTGCTCACCTTCTGGACCCTCATCACTATTAATTAAAGGCAGGTGAAACTAACAGCAATATATATATATATATATATATATATATATATATTTATAGACACGCTTTTGAAAGGAACATGTTTAAGTATTAACGGGAAAAAACCTTTTCGCAATTATATTTTATATATGTTTCCTGGTGATAGAAACTAATACCTAATCGCAATTGGCTGAAATATATATATATATATATATATATATATATATATATATATATAAAAGCAAGACTTTCCATGGAAAGTGTGAACGCTTACTTCGATCGTGGATCACTTTGAAGATTCAAACAGGGGGGAAATTAATGACTGAAGTAAGACTAATTCCACAACTAATCTGCAATATACTAATACTCATCAGGTACTCATCTCTTGACCTGAATTGCAAGTTTTGGACCTTTGGTTTACCTCTCGGCGACCTTGAGGTCAATACAAAAAAACTAAAATAAACCTCACCACTTAGTACGTGTATTTAAGCTCACTTGTATTTTGTGATACCTTTTAAATAATAAAGGAAAACGTACTCCTTCTAATTGTCATACATATATATGTAATTCATATATATATATATATATTAATTAGCTAACTCTAAAACCTAAATAAATTTGGAATGTTACACAACACCTATTTATTACAAATAACTAACTTAGCTTATTTTTTTAATCTCCTCAAATTAGTTAACTAGCTCTTATAATTAGGACATGAGGTACGTAGTAATAACTAATCACAATTGGCTGAAAAAAGAAACATAAAAGCAAGACTTTCCATGGAAAGTGTGAACGCTTACTTGGATCACTTCGAAGATTCAAACGAGGGGGGAAATTAATTATTGAAGTAAGACTAATTCCACAACTAATCTGCAATATACTGTTGCCCATTAAGTACTCATCTCTTGACTTAAATTGCAAGTTTTGGACCTTGAGGTCAACATAAAAAATACAATAACTCTCACCACTTCGTGCGTGTATTTAAGCTCGCTTATACTCAGTTATACCCAGAATCATCAACCAGATCAGAATTTAAGGTTCTCTCTCTGCACAACATCTGAAATATTATATTATACTGTGTTCCATCTGATTGTTTCAAAATTTGAACATGCCGGTGAGTTTACTCTAAACTGATTTTTGATCCCACACACTGGCTAATTTTAGTTGTGGAGCTGTGTAACGATTGAAGTATATATGTGTTTTGTGATTTTGGTTCAGAAAAAGATAATTATAAAGGTGGAAGTCCGCAATGAAAAATGCAGAAGCAAGGCCATGAAAATTGCAGCAGTGAGACCAGGTAACTTTGAATAATGCAACATTTAATTTTCCTCTTCTTCCCATTCTGAATTTCTTTAAAAAAAAAACGTTTCTGGCTCTGAAAAACAGGGATTCTAATAATGATAATATAAATTGATCCGGCAGGAGCAATAATTAAAAGATACTACTTCCGGTCCTAATTATAAGATCTCATTTATAGTTTGCAAATGAAATCCTATAAATAGGACTGGAGGTAGTATATATATAATTGGATTCACTAGAGTTTTAAGTTCATTTTCAATATATATATCATTATGACTTTCACTCACATCTGACATCCCAACAATAATATATCGTGTTTCAGGAGTGATGTCGGTGTCAATAGAAGGAGAAGGAAGAGACCAATTGGTGGTAACGGGTGATGGAGTTGACTCGGTTGAGTTGACGAACGTGCTAAGGAAGAAGCTAGGGCATGCTACAATTGTGAGCGTGCAAGATGAGAAACCAGAAGAGGAGAAAGAAGAAGAAGTGAAGCCAATTGAATACGTGGGATCTTATAGTTCCTACTATCCTCCTCCGCCTCCTTACTATCAAAGAGTCGTTTATGATCCTTACCCTAGCAACGGCTTTATTTGGTATTGATTATATGACTCCCAAGAAAATCAAAGGCTTGATTAACAGCTTCAAGAGAGAGAATAAAAGAAAAAAAATCAAACATCTTCATGAAGAATCTCAATTATTCAAGATGAAGTATTTTTGTATACGTACCATCATTTAGCTTATATATATATATATATATATGCAAAAGTAACTTGTTATAAATTAAAGTAAAACTATAGTTCTGGCAATACTATAGTTAATCAAGCGTTGAAAAAAAAAATATTGGATCCGTGTTTAAGCTTTCATATTAACATTTTCGACTTAAAATTTCAAACTGCGCAATTCCTTTAGTAATTTAGTGCAACATGACTAATTAAATAGTATTGAATCTCGAAAGTCTCCATGAAAAGGTTATTAATCCAAAGTGATAACGATATATTTAAATAGAATATAGGATGATATATCGAAGGTGGCAATGGGATCTAAATATGCCTTTGGAAGAAAGCTAAACAATTGATGTATGCCCTTTTTTTTGGTGAAAAATAAAAAAGTCACGGTGTATAGGCAAAAATTTATTCACTTAAAGATTTCGAAGCAAGGAAACAAGAAGTATTTAATTAGTTATACTTCTCTGATCTTAAATATAAGACTCCTTTTACAGTGTAATTTTTACTTCAAAAAAGGTTTTATATTTAGGATCGGAAGAGTATTATTTATTAGTGTTGGGTTTTGTAATAAGACCATCTTTAATATATTACATTTTGTGACAGTTTAGAATGTATGAGTAGACTCGTCATTGAAAACATCACATATTCGATGTTTGAGATTAGCTTTGAACCAAGAATTTGTTATTCTACTCAAATGCATTAAAATTTTTTCTTTTGGGGAAACACGGCCATTGCTGGGATTGTGTGTTTCTTTTGGAGAAACACGACCTCTTCATATTTGTTGTGTTAAAAAGTGAGTCTTTGCGCTTTCTAACGTTTCTCTTCATTGTCTCATCTATCATTTGATAGAAACTTTTTTTCGCTAATTTATAATTTCTCTTCTTATTATATTGATATCATTCCTAAATCTACTTAGCCTAATTTTTTTTAAAAGTCCTTTAACTTTATGTAAGGTTTCAGTTTGGTCTCTTAACTTTTAAAAGTATACTTTTAGTCTTTTAACTTTAAAATTATTAGTATTAAATGATATTTTTTGTATCAATCATAATTTTTTTGAATATTAAATTTGATATGTTAGCATTTAGTAATATTTCATCAGCATTCAAGAGTTTAATATCATCATTTTTTGTTAACAGTTTTAGGGTTAGAAGACTAAAAGTTTACTTTTTAAAGTTAAGGGGCCAAAATAAAATCTTGTGTAAAGTTAAAAGACTAAAAGTATACTTTATTTTTTTAAAACTTTTAAGTCTTTCGATTATCCTTCCAAATTTAACTACAAACTTCTTTTTTTCCTTCTCAATATTGAAACTTCTAACATCGTAAACAAAATTTGTCTTTGGGTTCAGCCCAATATCATGACCCAACCTGCTTTGGGTTATGCACAAATTTGATAGGCTTAGGTTTTGGGGCCCAAACAAATCTACTCCTCTCATCTTAAATGTTAAAAATAGTTAGGAATTTAATTTTGATCTTAAATGTAAGATTTAATTGGTTTTATCTTTTATATTTACTGAATTTTTTAAAACTCATTTATCTAAATTATAAAGTGATATATAATATGATATGACACAGGGCTATTTTAAAAAGGCTATGCTAATTTTTTTTAGAATGAAATAATTTATTTAGCTTATTTAATTTGTTGAGATTAATTAAGTAAATCTTATATTATGGATATGACAAATAATTAATTATACTTATAAGAATGAATGTAGACTTGTCAATGAAAATATGCTCTACGCTGCATGCCGGACCACATAACTCCGCACCTTAGCATCGCCACCAAATTGTAGTGTCATTCTTTTGTTTTTTTTTGGGGGGGACTGAAATGTTAGTGTCCTTCTAATTAACCTCAAAATCTAGATAATCATTAAAATAATTGCCCATATAATTAAATTGAACAACCAACACGACGCGTATAGATAATATATACACCAAAAGTATGGTTCAATGGTCAATAATATATATGTATATATGTCTCTTGTTCATACTGCTCACCTTCTGGACCCTCATCACTATTAATTAAAGGCAGGTGAAACTAACAGCAATATAAATATATATATATATATATATTTATAGACACGCTTTTGAAAGGAACATGTTTAAGTATTAACGGGAAAAAACCTTTTCGCAATTATATTTTATATATGTTTCCTGGTGATAGAAACTAATACCTAATCGCAATTGGCTGAAATATATATATATATATATATATATAAAAGCAAGACTTTCCATGGAAAGTGTGAACGCTTACTTTGATCGTGGATCACTTTGAAGATTCAAACCGGGGGGAAATTAATGACTGAGGTAAGACTAATTCCACAACTAATCTGCAATATACTAATACTCATCAAGTACCCATCTCTTGACCTGAATTGCAAGTTTTGGACCTTTGGTTTACCTCTCGGCGACCTTGAGGTCAATATTAAAAAAATCAAATAAATCTCACCACTTAGTGCGTGTATTTAAGCTCACTTGTATTCAGTTATACCCAGAATCATCAAACCAGATCAGAATTTAAGGTTCTCTCTCTGCACAACCTCTGAAATATTAGATTATTATATACTGTGTTCCATCAGCTTGTTTCAGAATTCAACATGCCGGTGAGTTTACTCTAAACTGATTTTTGATCCCACACACAGGCTAATTTTAGTTGTGGAGCTGTGTAACGATTGAAGTATATATGTGTTTTGTGATTGGTTCAGAAAAAGATAATTATAAAGGTGGAAGTCCGCAATGAGAAATGCAGAAGCAAGGCCATGAAAATTGCAGCAGTGAGAGCAGGTGACTTTGAATCCAACATTTAATTTTCTTCTTCTTCTCGTTCTGAATTTCTTTAAAAAAAACGTTTCTGGGTTTGAAAAACAGGGATTCTAATAATGATAATAATATAAATTGAGCTGGCAGGAATGATAATTAGAAAGATACTACCTCTGGTTCTAATTATAAGACTTTGTTTATAGTCTACGAACGAGGTCTTATAAATAGAATCGAAGGTAGTACATATATAATTAGATTCGCTGGAGTTTTAAGTTCATTTTTAATATATATATCATTATGAATTTCACTCACATCTGACATCCCAACAATAATATATCGTGTTTCAGGAGTGATCTCGGTGTCAATAGAAGGAGAAGGAAGAGACCAATTGGTGGTAACGGGTGATGGAGTTGACTCGGTTGAGTTGACGAATGTGCTAAGGAAGAAGCTAGGACATGCTACAATTGTGAGTGTGCAAGATGAGAAACCAGAAGAGGAGAAGAAAGAAGAAGAAGTGAAGCCAATTGAATATGTGGGATATTATAGTTCCTACTATCCTCCTCCGCCTCCTTACTATCAAAGAGTCGTTTATGATCCTTACCCTAGCAACGGCTTTATTTGGTATTGATTATATGACTCCCAAGAAAATCAAAGGCTTAATTAACAGCTTCAAGAGAAAGAATAAAACAAAATCAATCAAAATTCAATCTCAATTATTCAAGCTGAAGTATTTTTGTATACTTACCATCATTTTGCTTACGGAAAACTGACTTGTTATAAATTTCTGGCAATACTATAGGATAATATAGTATTGAGTATATGAGTATATGATTTATGGGGGGGAAAAAAGTATTGGATCCGTGTTCAAGTTTTCATGTTAACATTTTCGACTTAAAATCTCAAACTGCGCATTTCCTTAGTGCAATATGACTAATTAAATAGTATTGAATCTAGAAAGTCTTCATGAAAAAATTATTATTCCACCCACGATTTTGCAAGTGATAACGATACATTTAAATATAATATTGCCTCCGGTACTTAATATAAGATTTTGTTTGACTTTTATTTTGGTCATAAATATAAAACCCCGTCTATTTTATCTTTCATATTTATCCATTTTTTTCAAGATAATCCTTTTAATAATAGTGGTTCAAGTCAATAAAATTGATTTACAAGGATCTTTTAAGAAAGATAATCCTTATTTATTGTAAATAACTAACTTAACTTATTTTCTTAATTTATTCAAATTAATTAACTAGACTTGAGATAGTATAGGATAATATATGGAAGGTGGCAATGGGATCCAAATATGCCTTTGGAAGAAAGCTAAACAATTGATTTGTACTTTTTTTTGGGTACAAAATAAAAAGTCAGGGTGTATGCACAAATTTATTGGCTTAAAAATCTTAAAGCAAGGAAACAAGAAGTTAATTAGCTATATTATTTATTAATATTGGGTTTTGTAACAAGACCATCTGTAGCATGTAAAAAATGGAAGGAGATCCTCTCAAAATACCTCGTCTTTTTCTTCTAAAATCCGATTTTTATCGTTGAATTAAAAAATAAATAATTCAGATTTAATATTTTGAAAAATATTACTATTATAGTAAATAAATAAGAGAGAAGGTGGATATCCATTAATCTAAACTATTCATTTTTTAATCCAACGGTGGAGATGAAATTCTGACAAAAAAATGAGAGGAGGGATTTCAAGGGAATCTGGATCCATAAAAACTCTTTTTAAAATGACCTCTTAACAAATGTCTTTTTAATAAATTTTTTTCCTCTCCTCTGTGGGAGTTTTCTCTCTCTCGAGTGAGAGGTGGTTTTTCGACGGTTATCGTCGTAGTTGTGAGAGCCCTTCGCCGCCCACTGCGACGGAGGTAAAGAGAGTTTCAGGCTATAACGCATTGTGATAGTCCTGAAGTGGTGAGGTTCAGAAGGCATAAGGTGGAGTTTCGAAGGAAATGGAAGGAAGTTCAAGGGAATTTCTCTGAGGTTCGAGAAGTTGCAATCAGAAGGAAGAGTTGGCTGTGAACTTGACTTGGTGGAATAACGATAAGAGGAAGCTGTGTGGTGGTGCGCTGGTACAGAAATTAATGACCGATAGGCACCTTAATCGCTTGGTCACGATTCAGATGATTTGCAAGGGTTGGAACCTTGAGAGGACTTCAGATCTAGAGATAACAGATGCAGATCGGAACGCTTTTAGCTTCGAATTTAGAAGACGCGATGACTATTTGAGGATCCTGAGAGGGAGGCCATGGTCGATCCAAGGAATCTTGCTGAATGTTCAGTAATGGCAGGAATTTACAATCTATAAGGAGGTCGACTTCCATTACTGTCCTTTCTGGATTCAATTTCAAGATGTGCCATTAGGAGCAATAGATGAGGAAAATGCAGTCACATTGGGATCGATGATCGGTGAGGTGGTAATGGTGGAGAATCCTCGGAGGAATAATCTGTTGATACGGAGCTTTCTACATGCTCGAGTGATTGTTGATTTAAGAAAGCCACTGATTAGTGGAATGTGGACTCCAAGACCAAATAAGGATCCAGTGTGGGTCAAGGCTAGATATGAGAGGTTATAGAATTTCTGCTATAAGTGTGGAAGAATTGGGCACGATCAGAGGAATTGCACGTATGTGGAGGATGAGGAGTCTGAGGCTGAATTGAAGTATGGAGGATGGTTGAGTACTCAAGCTGCTAGACCAATTGAGAATACTGTGAGATGCTGTAGGAGTGATTGGGTGGAGTGTCCGGAGAAGGGGAAGGATGCTGATGTGAGAAACGCTGGAAGAAGTGAGGATGTTATCAGGGGAGGTGAAGCGAAAACTGATGTGAGACCTGCTAAGAGTGACTGTGTAGAGGAGGCTTTGAAGGAGGGAACAATAATAAGGGAAGGGGAGGTGGAAAACGATGTTTCTATTATTGTGAAGAGCAGTGAAGTTGCAAAAAGTAACGAAGGGATTGAACTTGCGGTGGAAACTCCTCTGGTTAATGATAAGGAGGTCAAGTCTCCATTGGTGAAGAGGGAAGACTTATCAAAGGCCATTGTGATATATGGTACTCAATCTCCAATGTCTAAGGTTGTAGCAGGTCTTAAGAAAGTTAAGCTGAAGAGGCCATTGGAGGAAGATAGTGGGAGAGAGGAGATTAAGAAGAGAAGGATTGATTTTAATATAGTGGAAAATTGTGAAAATTCACCCATCGAATCTATACGGAGGAATGAGGGCAGGAGATGTGTGTGGGTTCTAAAAGGGAGGATAAGGAGAGGGACTAGAAGGAAGGGAGGCATAAGTGGTGATAGTAAGGGGAATATGGCGAGAAGTAAGGAGGAAGTAGGGAGTGGAGAGGAGGTAAGTGGGGGTTTGCTGAAGGAGATTAATGAGGGTTGTGGTGGCTGTCCTTTAACAGCCACCAAGGGGCAATGATGTTATTATCATGGAACTGTCAGGGCTTAGGAAGGGCTCTGACAGTTAGAAAGTTGAGGGAGGAGTGTTTCAAGAACAAGCCCTCAATTGTCTTCCTAATGGAAACAAGAATGAAGGATGGAAAGATGCAGAGGTTGAGAAATAGGTGTTAGTTGGAGGAGGAATTTTATGTTGGGCCAAGAGGGAGGAGTGGAGGATTGGCCTTGTGGTGGCAGAAGGAAGTGGTGATTTACATTTGGTACAATTCGAAGAATCTGATCCATGTGAGTGTTACCTCTACTACTATTAAAGCTCCTAAGTTCATTACCTTTGTGTATGGGGCTCCAACGGTGGAGGAGAAATTAGCAGTATGGAACAAGCTTAGGAACATTGCGACAACATTAATGGCCTGTGGCTCTGTATTGGTGACTTTAATGACATTGCTTCTATTGATGAGAAGTGGGGATGCAGGCCTGCAGATGTTAGAAGAATCTTGAATTTTCAAAGAATGCTGTCTGATTGCTAGTTGGTGGATTTGGGGTTTAAGGGGTCTTCCTACACCTGGTGTAATAAAAGGATGGGGGATGATCATGTGAAGGAACGTCTGGATAGAGCTGTGGCAAACTATGAATTTATAGATGAGTTTCAACATGCTACGGTGACTCACATTGAGCCAGTTGGATCTAACCATCATGTGCTTCTGTTGAACTGTGATTTTAAATATGAAAGGGTGCCTAAACCGTTCAGATTTGAGGTATTCTGGGCAGAACATGAAGAGTTTCTTTCAGTAGTAAGGAGGCGATGGAGGTTTGGTGGAGGGGATGCAGAGAATAAGGTCTATGAAATTCTGTGTAGACTTTTGAAGTGCAGGAAAGAGCTGGTTAAGTGGGGAAGATGAACCTTTCTGAATGCAAAGAAATTAGTGGAGGAATTGACTAAGAAACTCGGTGACTGCAATAAGGGCATCCTGAATGAAGAAAGGAAGGCTAGAATGGAAGAAATCACTAGACAAATTGAAGAAGCTTGGGACCGGGAAGAGAAGTATTGGCGGCAGAGGTCCAGAGTAAGCTGGCTTAACGATTGTGACAGAAACACTAGATTCTTTCACTCCAGTACTGTGCAGAGAAGGGTGAGGAATAAAGTGTGCAAGTTAAGAGATGATAATGGTGATTGGTTGGTAAGGCAGGAGGATATCAATCAAGCTTTTATCAACTTTTACTCTGAGTTATTTGCATCTAATGGAAGAGGAGGAATGGAGGAGGTGTTGAGTTTTGTTAACAAAAATGTTAATGATGCGGATAGGTTGGCTTTAGAAAGAATGGTAACGGTTGAAGAAATAAAGACTGCAGCTTTTCAGTTGAATGGAATGAAAGCTCCGAGGCCTGACGGTTTTTCTGGAATTTTTTACCAAACAGCTTAGGGGGAGATTAGTAAAGAGGTAATAGAGATGGTGGTAGATTTTTTCTAGAACGCTGTAAGTTTGGGCCCCCTAAATACTACCAATGTAGTTTTAATTCCTAAAGTGGTGAATGCTGAATAGGTTGGCCAGTATAGACCTATTGGCTTGTGCAATTTTGTTTATAAGATAATATCCAAGATTTTAGCCAATAGATTGAGGCCTATCATGATGAAAGTGATTTCAGAAAACCAGAGGGCTTTCGTGGCTGGAAGACTAATTCAAGATAATATATTGGTTGCTCATGAAGCCTTCCATTACCTGAAAAACAAGAAGAAAGGAGGAAAGGTAGAAATAACAGTAACGATAGATATGAATAAAGCCTATGATAGGCTTGAGTGGAAATTTATAAAGGAGGTCATGAGGAGGATGGGCTTTGGGGAAAGGTGGATTGGATGGGTAATGGAGTGCATCTCCTCGGCTAGCTTGAATTTGGTAGTGGCAGGAAGAAAGGTTGCAGACTTGGGCATGTCAAGGGGTATTAGGCAAGGTGACCCTTTATCCCCTTACTTGTTTATCATTGCAGCTGATGTGTTGTCAAAGATGATTCAGTGGCATGTGGATTACAATAGGTTAAGGGGAATCAGACTAGCTAGAAGATGTCCAATTTTGTCACATTGCTTCTTTGCAGATGATGCTCTCTTTTTCATCAATGCAAGGCGGCATAATTGTAGAGTCTTGAAGAGGATTATTGATTGCTATTGCAGTGCTTCTGGTCAGGCTGTGAACTTTGATAAGTCATGCGTTTTCTTTTCAAAGAATGCAAGTACTGTGGCTAAGGCAACAATGTTTGAAGTTTTGGGGATTAGGGACACTGATAACCCAGGCAAATATCTGGGTATGCCGATGATTTGGGGAATGGCAAAATTAGATGCTTTAGCCTTTGTTAAGTGCAAAATGGGGATGAAACTACAGGGATGGAAGCAAAAGCTCCTTACTTTTTCAGGTAGGGAGGTCTTGGTTAAAGCTGTTGCAAATGCCATCCCTATCTTTCCAATGTCATGCTTTAAGTTCCCTAAGAAGGTTTGTACAGAGCTAAACAGTATGGTGTCAAAGTTCTGGTGGGGACAGAAAGGGAGTGAGAGGCGTATACATTGGAAGGCTTGGCAATCTCTGAGTAGCTCTAAAGGGGAAGGAGGTATGGGCTTTAGAGATCTTGAATTATTCAACAAGACCCTTTTGGCTAAGACAGCCTGGAGAATTATTCAAGATCCAGAGGCTCTTTGGTGTAGGATATTGAAGGGTCTTTATTTTCCTAAGGACGATTTTCTGCACGCGAAGAGAGGTAGCAAGGCCTCTTGGGGGTGGATTAGCATTTTAGAAGGAAGAGAATTGCTAATAAATGATTTGTGTTGGAAAGTAGGAAACAGTGAGAAGATCAAGATCTTTACTGATAAATGGTTGCCTGCTTGTGATGACTTTAAGTTGAAAAGCAGAAATTTGAGCGAAGAAATGAAGGAATTATATGTTAAAGATTTGATCAGAAATGGTGAGTGGAGTTTAGAGGATGGAAATGGATGGTTAGACGAGGATGACAGGGAGAAGATTAGTAAAGTGTGGCTCCCTCTGATTCAATCTGCTGACAAAATTGTTTGGTTAAAGAGCAGAGATGGAGAGTATGCGGTTAAGCTCAGATATAAGGTAGCTTGGGAGAAGGAGAGAAGAAAGGATCAAGCTAGTCCCAGTAGCTCTTTTCGGCCTTCTAAGCTATTTTGGGATGGAATATAGAGGATTAGAGTCCCTCCAAAGGTTAATAATTTCCTGTGGAGGGTAGTAAATGGGGCTTTGGCAACAAAGGATGCTCTGTTCAAGAGGAAGTGTGCTAATAATCCGATTTGTGAGATTTGCAAGGTAGAGGCAGAAACAGTGGAGCATTTGCTGTTCCTTTGTCCTTGGGCATCTCAGTGTTGGTTTGGATCTCCTCTTTCGCTGAGATTCGATAGATATAAGGTGGGAAGGTTTGACAAGTGGCTGGAGGAGTGGATGATGTTGAAGGAAGGTCCTGATGACTTTGCTCTAGCTCTTTTCGCTTGCATATGCTGGGGAATTTGGAACTCCAGGTGTAAATTCTTGTATGAACACATTGACGAAGATGGCTTTTTCTGTGTTACTGGTGCTATGAGGTTAGTGAGGGACTACTAGGATGCAGGTGAAAGAAGGGGTCGAATCTCTATGGTAAATCACAGGCTTGATCGGAAGCTGAAGTGGGAGAGACCTGAGTGGGGAGATGTGAAGGTAAATGTAGATGCTGCTTTCTGTAAAAACTCTATGAAGGCAGCGATTGGGGTAGTGGGTAGAGACTAGGAAGGAAGGTTTTTGGGAGGAATAGGCAAGTTGATTGATGCTGGGTCAACATTCCAAGCTGAGTGCTGTGCTATGCTTGAGGCACTTAATTGTCGTGATCTATGGGGTGGTAATAAGGTGACTGTGGAAACAGATTGTCAAGGTCTTTATGACAGACTAAAGAAAGCAAAGGTGGATGGCTGTGAATGGGGTAGTGTAGATATCGTGCAAAAGTGCTTGCTTATTTTGAAGTCGGAAGAGTGTAGATATTGGGATATTTCTCTTGTTGCTTGGACGGGCAATAAAGCTGCAGACTGTGTGGCAGCTGAAGTTATGAGGGGACTGGTACCACAAGGATGGCTATTCAGGCCACCACCCTCTCTGAATTTTTTGATGTTACAGGACATTGAGATTTTACAGGCCGAAGTACACAATAGGACTGGCATAGGCTGATTCTTTTATTGATGAGTATAGTTCTCTCTTTTTACTACGTTTTTGCTTGGACGCCTTGGTCCTTTTCAGTTTCGTTACTGTTTCTCTTTTTGGTTTCTTGATTAGTGGATGTACTCTCTTTCGTCTTTTAATAGAAGTATTATTCAGTGCTAAAAAAAACAAATGTCTTTTTAAATTGGTTAAAAATGACTTTTTTTTTAATAACGGTTCTACCTATTACAGTATTACCCCAATTCTCAAGAAACTAGCGTATAAAATTAAAAAAAATACAAATTTTATTTGCGAAAATACCAATGCAAAAGGAGCATGAAAGAGAAGTGACATTTTGCAACAATGTAGAATGTATATGTGGATGCGCCATTGAAAATATCACATGTTCGATGTTTGAGATTAGCTTGGAACCAAGAATTTGTTATTCTAGTCAAATGCATTACAATTTTTTCTTTTCGAGAAACACCACCATTGCTAGTATTGTGTGTTCCATTTTATTGGCTTATGAGCTCTTATGTCATTACTCCTTACTCGAAGCCTCCACTTTATATTCATTGTGTTGAAAAATGTTTTTTTTTTTTTTTGCGCTTTCTAACATCTCTCTTTGTTGTCTCATCCAACATTAAAATATTTTCTTTTAGATGAACACGACCATTGGAGTACCGTGTGCGCCACTTTATTGGATTATCAACTCTTATGTCATGACTCCTTACTCGAAGCCTCCACTTTATATTCATTGTGTTGACACTACAAAAAAACATGCTACTAGTAATAGAATTAGTCATGGATTAGTGACAGAATTTTAATTTCATCGCTAATTAACCACGGATTAACAACAGAATTTTCCGTCGCTAATTATTAACAAAAATTTCTGTCACAAATTAGCAAGGAAAAATTCTGTCACTAATGCTAACCCAATTTTAAAAAAATTAAAAATTAAAATGTCACGTGACCTCTGCCTATCACATGTGCTATCACGTCACATGTCACCTCTGCTTGTCATATGTTGCCACCACATAATTCCCTCATCAAAGTGACTTTTCCATGGCTCGAACCTAGAACCTCATTTGTGAGGGCGTGTGGCTTTATCAATTGAGCTGTAATGAACCTATTGATTTATTATGTAAAATTGAATATATATATATATAATATTTTTTTACACAAACAATTATATACAAATATATGTTATTAAAAACTAAAAATAAACTATATAATAATTTTAATCATAAATATTTTAATCACAAAATATTTTTTAAATATTTTTTTACTATTTATTTTATAATGTTTTATTTTTAAAAAATATTTTCAATATAATTTTAATTCCTAATGACACTATTTTTTAATTTTAAATCATAAATAAGTTTTTTATAAATATTTTTTTAAATTTATTTTTTAATTAACATTGATAAGATATACAATTTAATTATATACGTATTATATTACATTATATTATATTATCTATATGTCTTTTATATATTTAACAAAAACCATTTATAGTTAGTCAAAAAATCTTGTTATTCAAAAAATAACTACTATAATAAAATCTAGTAAATTATTCTATATAAAAAATTAAATGATTTGAATAGATTATGATAAACAATATTCTCCTACTTGCATATATATCTTATATAATTTGTTTTCTTAAAATTTTTTGTATATACCATTTGTTTTTGTATTGAAGACCAAAATCAATATATATCATGAGTATTAATTATTTCATGATTAAATTTTATTGTTTAATGATTGAGCTTCAAAATTTACTTCAATATTAGTTTGTGTTCATATAAATTCACTTTTCAGTTTTGAATTTCTATAATATATTATATCTTTCAATGTATTATATATATGATAAAATTATTTCTTTCTATTTGTATAAGAAAGTTATTAATATTCTTATTATATTTTTTAATTATTATTAATAATCAAGAGGAATTTATTTTAACAAAATATAAACAAGTTTTCTAAGAAATTGTTTTCCTATTTTCAATATATATCTAATGATGATATGAATGATGACGATATCTTCATTAACACCAATTCCACAAATATATCAATTTATTTTATAATTAAAAATATTTTTAAATCATTATATTCTTAATTTTTATTATATAAATTGTTGTAAGATTATAATCTAAAATAATAAAATTTAAAATTAGTGACAGATTAGCGACGAAATTGCGACGGAATACAATTAGTGATGGAATTAGTAACAGAAACTTCTATGACAAACAATTTAGCAACAAAAATTTCTAACGGAAAAAATTCCATCACTAAATATTTATTGATGGATTTTTCAATAGATTAGAGATGAAATTTAGTGAGAGATAGAAATTCTGTTACTAATCCGACGGAATAGTTTTCGGTTACTAATTCTGTTAGTAATAACCTGTTTTTTTTGTAGTGTGACAAATATTTTTTTTGCGCTTTCTAACATCTCCCTTTGTTGTCTCATCCAACATTATATGAAACAATATTTGGGCTCAAACCCCTGCTCTCCACCGTCTCCAACATTTCAACAGCCTCCTGTAGCTTTCCCAATTTACAATAAGCACACATGACCATATTGACTGTATAAACATTTGGTGAAATGCGATTACGAAGCATTGCATTATAGAAGGACAAAACTATAAATTGCATAGAGCTTAAATATGCATTGCATGACTCAGCAGTAGGGAAAAACCCATACTCCATCCGGCAAAAAGTGTCAGTTGCATTTCTGCACTTCTTCATATGAGCAAAAGTCTTGAAAAGAGAGTCAAAAGCCCTAGGTGAAGAATCACATGTACGGTAGGAATACAGTAATGCTTGAAATAGTTTAGAAGGCAAATCTAAAGACGTCTGAAGCAAGAATATTGCGCAAAATGGATTCAGCAGATTTAAAGTTGTGATTTTTGGTGAGAATATGGACAAGTATGGAATAGGTTTCAAGGGTAAGCGAGTCAGACTTATGACTTTTAACCCAATTGAAAAACTCAAGTGAGAGTACATGGTCTCTTTGAATTTTTAGCAGAACATGCTTAACCCTGAAACCTGTTAGACCAGATGATAATAAGTTTAGTTTGGCCCCGTCTGAGTGAATTAGGTGGCTGTGAGCTACATTTACAAAATCAAGATCCTGTCCTTTGGGTTCAGGTATTGTTCGATGAGGGATAGGGAATGGGCTTGAAACTCTTATATTCGGTTTATGAGGAATTGAAGATTCAATGGAAACGCGATTGCCAGCTGATGGATCAATTAAAGCTGAAAATTGACGAAATGAAATCTTTTTCATTGCTTTCTAGATTGTGTATTTCCCCAACGGACGATAAAAGAGATTTGTTCTAACAAAATCAATGTTGCTCACGAAAATTTTCCTCCAATGTAGCAAACAGAGGAAGGGAAGATAAAGTTCAGATAAATTGATGTGCTCAAGCATTCTCCAGGAGAAAAAGTGACACACATACTCAACGATGAACCTTAGTCAATTACCAAAGAATGGTTCCCAACGCGCTTCCTCTGAAACAGAACTTATTATGAAGAAAATCCTCAGCAGCGTGGAATTGAAAAAGAAAAGGTCCTCTGCAACTTGTGTAAAGAATCTAACTCCATCTGGAATCAATTTTTGGTGGTGTGGTATGTAGAGGCATGGCAGAGACCTTCATGGATACTAATTTACTCGTTGAAGAAAGGGAGAGCCCTAACATTAAACAAATTATATTCAATTGACATCAAAACACAGCAAATAAGATTCAGCAGACTATGATGGACGAACCATGAAAGAATACCACGGCAAACAAAGCAGAAACAAATGACTCAGTTTTCGAAAACCAAATAAAAAGAACCGACAAATTCGAGTTTTTGAGAATGAGGACAGGATCACAGACTAGTTCTGGGTTGGGCATTTCAAATTTCAGCTCTGCGGTCGACAAAAGAAAAATACGGTGGAGAAGAGAGAAACACGAAAAAGCTAGGCACCTGATCAACAGAAGAGAGAAGTAAGATGCCAACACTTCAACACTGAAGCTGCTCGACTTCCGCCGTAGGAGGCTAAGCCCAAAATTCTTCCAGCTGCTAGGGGCGGCGCCGTCGAAGGAGTGTGACGCAAGTGCCAAGGCCCAAGGGTTTAAGCATCGGCATTTGCCGTCCACGCGCGGTCACGGTTCATTAATTAAAAACGGAAAATTTCTGAAAGTCCAATTTTAATATCTACGTTACAAGTTAAATTAAAAAAAACTTACAACCTAATTTTTTACACAAATTTTTTCGGAAAACCTATTATTCATATTCAAACTTTACCTGAAACTTATCTTTATTTTTTTCCTGATAAAAACAATTGTATTGACTATTGATCCATGCTCATGGTTTGCATGACTCTGATTTAAATCCTATATAAATACATGAATAAAAATTGTTGAGTAAAAATAACATGGAAAAATGACATTTTAATTCTCCTATTTTTAATTTTTACCAATTTCAATATTGGTCCATGAATTTTTCTTTTCCCATCACAGATTCACTACATTTGGTTAAAATGTTAATTTTACGTGGAGTTGAAAATCAGATCAACCGATTATGAGGTAAGATTAGAACCAATAATATGGCTGTTCAGTTATTAACCCAGTTAACCTCTAAAAAAAAGAGTTAAATTAGTAAAATTGTACTAGTAATTGTAATCTACTTAACCTAATATATTTTAAAAACTTTAAATCTTTTGATTATCCTTCCAAATTTAACCACAAACTTCTCTTCTCTCTCTTTTTTTTGTCAATATTCAAACTTCTTACATTGTAAACAAAATTTGTCTTTGGGTTCAGTCCAATATCATGACCCAACCGCCTTTGAGTTATGCGCAAATCTGATAGGCTTAGGTTTTGGGGGCCCAAAAAATCCACTCCTCTCATTTTAAATGTTAAAGATAGTTAGGAATTTAGTTTTAATCTTAAATGTAAGATTTAATTCGTTTTATCTTTTATATTTATTGAATCTTTTAAACTAATTTATTCAGCTTATAAAGTGATATATAATATGACATGACACATAGGGCTATTTTAAGAAGGTTGTGTTAAACTTTTTTAAAGAATTAAAGAATTTATTTAGCTTATTTAATTTATCTAGATTAATTGAATAAATCTTATATTATGGATATGAAAAATAATTAATTATACTTATAAGAATGAAGGTAGACTTGTCAATGAAAATATGCTCTATGCTTCATGCCGGACCATTGTAACAGATCCAGGTGCAGTGGGTTCAGATCCAATGAAAGGGAAGGCCCAATGTCAAACAAAGAGCCCATTGCGGTCAGAAGGAGCACTCGTGCCAGGAAGAAGACCTGGAAGGTTCGCGATATGGAGGGAACGCATGATAAATAGGGATAGAAACGGTTAGGGAGGGTGTGGATGATTTTGGTTGTATTCTTTCCTCTCTCCGGTCCTTCTCTCTCTTTTCTATTATTTTGTCTTGACAGTTTGTAATTTCTGTTACTCTCATTTCATTTATGCATTTTCATCACTAAATAGCTCTGTAGCATCTGCGTTATTTGAGCATTATCAACATATTACGAGTCTTATTCAACACTTTGTTCCATTCATTTTCTGCAACTACGCTAACGTTACAAATTGGTGCTTTGATTGAGAGGGCATCAGATCATGGCAGACAACACTTGGATGAAGGAATTGCAGGCAGACATGCAGAAGGCTAATGAGTTCATTGACGACGCTAAGGGCCGATTTGACTAGATCGACTGCCGATTTGATCAGTTGGAGGGTCTGATGCAATCCATGGAGAACATGAAAAAGAGGGTTGAACAGTTACCTTCGTCGAGCTCAAAGGATAGCATATCACAACCTAATAGTCCGGTGGTGCAATCGGGCAGCTATGTGGCTACTACGGGTAAAGTGATTAAGATGGATTTCCCGAGATTTGACGGTACCGATGCATTGGATTGGATCTACAGAGCTGAGCAATACTTCAAATATTATGAGGTGGGGGATCCGCAGAGGCTGGTCATTGCTTCAGTACACATGGTGGGCGATGTCCTTCCATGGTTTCAGATGATGGAAAAAGCCGGGCGTATTACCAACTGGTATATTTTGACAAAGGCAGTCAAAAGCCAATATGGGCCGTCTCAATTTGATTGTGCCCGAGCTCAACTTTTTAAACTGACACAAATGGGATTAGGCAGAAGAATCGAAGAATATAACCAGAAATTCTTATCCCTCGCAAACCGAAGGGAGGACGTCCCGGAGTCAGCATTAATAGACTGTTACATTGGTGGACTTAAACATGAGCTAAAAAGGGACGTACTGATTCAACGTCCTGCTACATTACTCAGTGCTATGGCTCTTGCACGACTATTCTCGGGACCCACGACACCAAGGGCGACATCGGTGAGACCTTCCGTAGCAGGGGTTGGACAGAGCAAAGTGATAGTACCATATACAGGAAATGTAACGAATACTGCAGCTACCTATTCGAGCGGGGGAAAAGCAAACCTTCCTCCTTTACTGCCCACCCTCCCTAACTATTTTTATCCCTATTTATCATGCGTTCCCTCCATATTGCAAACCTTCCAGGTCTTTTTCCTGGCACGAGTGCTCCTTCTGACCGCAATGGGCTCTTCATTTGACATTGGGCCTTCCCTTTCATTGGATCTTGAACCCACATTGTGGCTCTGTTTTCTACTCTAAACTTGACCTCCGTTCAGGATACCACCAAATTTTGATGAGGAGTACAGATCGGGGGAAAACTGCTTTTCGGGCTCATATGGGTTTGTATGAATGGCTTGTTATGCCATTTGGCTTGACAAACACACCAACAACCTTCCAAGCTTTGATGAACACTATATTTCAATTGTTCCTGTGCCGATTTGTTCTGATTTTTTTGTGATGATATTCTCATTTATAGTTCATCATGGAAAGCACACCTACAGCATCTAGAGCAAGTGTTGACTGTGTTGACAGAACATCGCTTGTTCACGAAGCGGTCGAAGTGTTCCTTTGGCCGGAGGCGAATAGAGTACTTGGGGCATGTAGTTTCGGCAATGGGAATTGAGATGGACCCAGATAAAATTCAAGCGGTGCAAGACTGGCCTGTGCCCACTACTGTCTCTAAACTGAAGGGATTCCTGGGTTTAAGCGGATATTACAGGTGCTTCATTAAGAATTATGCACAACGGGCTGGCCCACTTACAAAGCTACTTTGTAAAGACGCATTTGACTGGACTCAAGAGGCTCAAGACGCGTTTCTCGGGTTAAAGGAGGCAATTACTCAGGCACCGGTATTGGCTTTGCCCAATTTTACTAAGCCATTTATCTTAGAAACGGATGCATCAGGTTGCGGAATAGGTGCAGTATTGAGCCAAGATAATCATCCAATTGCATTTTTTTCCCGAAGAAACTGTCTTCAAGGATGCAGTCGCAGTTAGTCTATGCTCGTGAACTTTATGCCATTACAGAGGCTGTGGCCAAGTTCTGGCATTACTTGTTTGGGCATCCGTTTATTATCCGCACTGATTATGCCAGTTCACACCACCTCACAGACCAGAAAATTCAAACACCAGAGCAAGAAGCTTGTCTGCCGAAGCTTTTGGGTTATCGTTTTTCTATTGAGTACAAGCCTGGAAAACATAACCAAGCTACCGACGCATTGTCTCGTGCGACCCACATGGCTCTTTCTGCCATCACTAATACTTTCATGGACACGGTTTACAACGCGGTTCATTCTTCCTCCTTTATTACCCAACTGAAGCAACAACTGGAATAGGGTCTTACCGTTGACCCTCATTTTAATGTACGTCAAGGTGATTTGTACTGGCATGCTCGTTTAGTCATTCCCCCTGATGATGCTATTCTCATCCATAAGATTTTGGAAGAGTTCCATTCCTCTGTATTGGGAGGACATTCTGGTTACCTGAGGACCTTCCAGCGCATTGGTCGCTTATTTTATTGGTCTAAAATACGTCAGGACATCCACACTTTTGTCCATAATTGTGTCATTTGTCAACAGGCTAAACTCTCATAATTACACCCTGCTGGTCTTCTCAGCCCTCTTCCTATACCGGAGCATATTTGGGAGGATATTGCCATGGATTTTATAGTGGGTCTACTGGTAGTTCGAGGACAAGGCAATATTCTCGTGGTGGTGGATCGTCTCTCTAAATACGGTCATTTCATGGCATTATCACCACATTTTTCTAGCTCACAGGTTGCAGAGGTGTTTTTACACCACATGGTCAAGCTACACGGCTTACCTCGTACCATAGTATTAGATCACGATCGTGTGTTTACAAGTGCTTTTTGGCGCCATTTGATGAAATTTCAGGGTACGCAATTGAATTATACCACGGCCTACCATCCTCAATCGAACGGTCAGTCGAAGGCCCTCAACAAATGCCTCAAAATGTATCTATGTTGCTTCGTACATGACTATCCGCGCAAGTGGTTAACCCTTCTCCCCTGGGCAGAACTATGGGACAATAATTCATTTCATCATTCTACGGGCATGACACCATTCAAAATCATTTATGGTCGTGACCCGCCCCCTTTGATTTGACACTCTTCTATAGAGGATACACCAACAGATATACATTTGCAGTTGGAGTTGCGTGATGAGGTCCTTCAAATACTCAAGCGAAATATTCAACATGCGCAGGCTCGAATGAAATGTTACGCTGACACCAAGCGTTCTGATCTGGAATTTAATGTTGCTAATTGGGTCCTAGTGAAGCTGCAACCATACCGCCAGCATTCTGTACAACTCCGGCGATTCCAGAAACTCGCACTGGTTTATTTTGGTCCTTTTCAAGTTCTTGAACGGGTAGGAAAGGTTGCTTATCGTTTAGCTCTGCCCGACCACGCACAAATCCACCCAGTCTTCCATGTCTCATTACTAAAAAAATTTCATGGAACTGAGCCCAAAGAGTCCTATCTTCCATTGCCGCTGCAGACTTTACTGGAACGACCACTTTCGCAACCTCTTCAAGTTTTGGGTACTCGCCTCTTGACACGTGGTCAACACCAAATTCCACAACTGCTCGTTTAGTGGGATGGGGCTATTGATCCATCCTGGGAAGATCGTGATAGTATTGTCGCTCTGTACCCATCACTGGTCCTTGAGGACAAGGTCCAATCTAATGGGGGCGGTATTGTAACAGATCCAGGTGCAGTGGGTTCAGATCCAGTGAAAGGGAAGGCCCAATGTCAAACGAAGAGCCCATTGTGGTCAGAAGGAGCACTCGTGCCAGGAAGAAGACTTGTAAGGTTCGCGATATGGAGGGAACGCATGATAAATAGGGATAGAAACGGTTAGGGAGGGTGTGGATGATTTTGGTTGTATTCTTTCCTCTCTCCGGTCATTCTCTCTCTTTTCTGTTATTCTGTCCTGACAATCTGTAATTTCTGTTACGCTCATTTCGTTTCTGCATTTTCATCACTGAATAGCTCTGTAGCATCTGCATTATTTGAGCATTATCAACATATTACAAGTCTTATTCAACACTTTGTTCCATTCATTTTCTGCGACTACGCTAACGTTACAACCATATAACTCTGCAGTTAGCACCGCCACTAAATTGTAGTTCTTATTTTTAAAATCAATGTTAGTGTCATTCTAATTAACATCAAAATCTAGATAATCATTAAAATAATTGCCCATATACTCCTCCGGTCCTTAATATAAGACCTATTCAACTAATTTGATTAGATTAAGGAAGTCAAGTAAGTTAGTTAATTATAAAAAATATGACATATTTTTCCTAAAATATCATAATGATCTTTCTTAATATCTTCACTCTCTCACTTACTTGATTAGGATTGAGGGAGTATCCATAGGAGTAATTTAGAAAAATTAATAAATATGAATAATAGGTCTTACATTTAGGATCAAGATTAATTTAACAATTAGGTCTTATATTAAGGACTGGAGGCGTAATTAAATTGAACAACCAACACGACGCGTATATATAATATATACACCAAAAGTATAGTTCAATGCTCAATAATATATAGGTATATATGTCCCTTGTTCATACTGATAATCTTTTGGACCCTTATTAGTTATTACTATTAATTAAAGACACGTGAAACTAACAGCAATATATATATATATATATATTGAAAGGAATATGTTAAGTATTAACGCGGAAAAACCTACCGTAATTATATTTTATATACGTTTCCTGGTGATAGAAAATAATACCTAATCACAATTGGCTGAAAAAAGAAACATAAAAGCAAGACTTTCCATGGCACCTGTGAACGCTTACTTCGATCACGGAACGAGGGGGCAAATTAATGATTGAAGTAAGACTAATTCCACAACTAATCCGCAATATACTAATACTCACCAAGTACTCATCTCTTGACCTGAATTGCAAGTTTTGGACCTTTGGTTTACCTCTCGGCGACCTTGAGGTCAATACAAAAAAACTAAAATAAATCTCACCACTTAGTACGTGTATTTAAGCTCACTTGTATTCAGTTATACCCAGAATCATCAATCAGATCAGAATTTAAGGTTCTCTCTCTGCACAACATCTGAAATATTTTATTATACTGTGTTCCATCTGATTGTTTCAAAATTTGAACATGCCGGTGAGTTTACTCTAAACTGATTTTTGATCCCACACACTGGCTACTTTTACTTGTGGAGGTGTGTAACGATTGAAGTATATATGTGTTTTGTGATTTTGGTTCAGCAAAAGATAATTATAATACGGGGATTCCAATAATAATAATGTAAATTGAGCCGGCAGAAATGATAATTAAAAAGATACTACCTCCGGTCTTAATTATAAGACCTCGTTTATAGTCTATAAATGAGGTCTTATAAATAGGATTGGAGGTAGTACATACATAATTGGATTCGTTAGAGTTTTAAGTTCATTTTCTCTCTCTATATTTATATTATTATTATTATTATTATTATGACTTTCACTCATATCTGACAACCCAAGAATAATGTATCGTGTTTCAGGAGTGATCTCGGTGTCAATAGAAGGAGAAGGAAGAGACCAAGTGGTGGTAAGGGGTGTTGGAGTCGACTCGGCCGAGTTGACAAACATGCTAAGGAAGAAGCTAGGGCATGCTACAATTGTGAGTGTGCAAGATGAGAAACCAGAAGAGGACAGGATGAGAAACCAGAAGAGGAGAAGAAAGAAGAAGAAGTGAAGCCAATTGAATATGTGGGATATTATAATCCCTATCCACCAACTCCTTATTACCAACGAGTCGTTTATGATCCTTACCCTAACAATTCTTGCTCTATCATGTGACGCACACACCACAACCAGATCCTATATCTACTACAATGAGTCGTAATTATATGTTTATATTTCATAACTACGGCTTCTTATGAGTTTTTATAATGTGCATCGAATAAAGATATTCCATTCCCCCCCCCCTCTCTTTGTGGCTTTTATGGTGATATTTCTACATCCATCGCAAAATGAATAAATGAAAAGGGATTTTTGGCACACATATATATTAGGAAAATTGCAATAAGATCTCACTCAAGGGAATTAAATACAAAAAAGTCCCTTAAAATTATCAAATTATTCTGAAATCCCAAGAGACCTAATTGCAAGAGAATTCATTTGCTTAATTACCAAATTGCCCTTATTATTTTTTTTTAAGTTTGCATTAACAACTGAAAGAGCAGTCGTTGACAATTTAAGGTGTGAGGATTAACAACTATCACGGCAGGTATTGACAATTCATGTATTATATTTTATGATGTGCTGACAAACAACTATCGCGGTGGGTCAATACCTACTCACGTATTATATTTTATGATATGCTCAGAAAATATGTTGTCAATACCTGCTGTAATGGTTGTTAATCCTCACATCTTAAGTTGTTGATGACTGCTCTTTTAATTGTTAATGCAAGCTTAGACAAAAAAATAAGAGCAATTTGGTAATTCAACAAATAAAATTTTTACTGCAATGAGGTTCTTTGGGGTTTTAGAATAATTTGATGATTTTAAGAGATCTTTTTTGTATTTAATTTCCTTAGGTGGGACATTTTTTTTCAAAGCCGTAATTATGAATATAATCATATGAAATTTTTTTTTTAAAAAAATGGAAGGTATATATTACCTAAGGTTACAAATGAGATCAAAATCATAACATTCCATTTATAGGGTCACGAAGTGAATGTCACAATGATGCAAAATTAAACATATCAATCTATGTGAAAAAAATAAAAAAATAAGAAAAAATTAGTCTTATTGTTTGAATATTTTTGAGCTCAATCCCTGTAATTTGGACTCGACTGTGAATAGGACTTTGAACTTTAACTGAATTAAACTCAATCCTTATAATTTAATCATTTCAAATATTGGTCTCTATATGGTAGACAATAAAATTATATATTTCATGAAGGTTAGGGATTAAAGTTTTAAATGTTAAAACTATAAGGATTATGTTGCAATGAATTAAAGTTTAGTGATTGAATTTTGACTAAATCAAAACGATAAGAATTGAAAGTTTAAGAACTGAAGTTATAACTTACTTAAACTTGTGAAAACCAAAATGGTCAAATTTTCAAAAAGTCAATAATGTAAAGGACCGGAGAAGGTGCGAACCTAGTGGTATTAATTAATTATTTACCTTTTCTATGAATAGGATAAAAAAATTAGTAACACATGTGAATTGTTGGACCAACAACCCAAAACACACACACATGCATATAGAACCAGGAAGTGTGATAAGCCTCATTATTTGCATATATTTCTAGCCTTAAACTCATGCTTTTGGCATTTATATGTGCATATTTTGGGTATAATTAGTTTTCATTATGCATAAGAGTTGGTGAAGGAAGTCGTGAGGTTTTCTTTGTGTTTTTGCATGATTTTATGTTATTTTATTTGTGTGTACTTTTGATTCCTTGTCTAGTGTGAGTTTCAGGGAGCTTCTTCAGTGTTCTGGCCATTCTGTCTGAGGCGCCACGGCATGTCATCTTAGGTGCCACGGCGGATTTGCCAGAGGACTCTCTGGGATAGGCGCCACGGCAGACCAAGTTTCACAAGGAGCTCAGAGTCACTAATCCAAACGACATCGTATTTGTAAGGCACCGCGGCGGATGACAGAAATCAACAATTTAAACCAGAAGGCGCGTGATAGAATTTGGGGGGGAATGGAATTGGATCTTGGAGCTCCATTTCGGTTAGAACGCGGATCCTGAACTAATTTTCAACTGAAAGGTGTTAAATACAAGGAAGGAGAGCATTTTAGGAGACGGAGGCTTTGAGATTCAGTTTTGGGGAAGTTTCCATCTTCATCTTGATCACTAGCTCCCAGCATTTCTGGATCAGGCTGGAACCCTTCGTCCAGATCCTCCATTTCCCACCCATCACCATTGCTTCGCTGAGTTCCTATCCTCCAGCTTGAGTATTTCATCCTCCATGTCCAGCTAAGCTTCAAGGATTTCTAGAAGTTATAATGGAGCCTCAGCTATGGTTAAACAGGGAAGAGTTTAGAGTTTATAGGTGTTCAATTTCAGTAACATTTTGATTGTGTTGTCAATCTTTGTTTCTAGATTCAGACCCCTCTTTGTCCATTTCTGTGAGTTGAGATTTGGTTAATTGTATTCAGAAGTTATCTTCTTGATTTAGAGTAATGATGTATGGTTCTTTAGCTAGGTCTAGTTATGGATTTATACATTGTGATTGAATTCTTGAGAAGTATTGGTTAATATTTCTTTTGGAAGTGACTGGATCTCCATTTAATCAATCTTACCTCATCAAAAATTAATTCAATTAAAGCTCTTAAATTCTGATTGATGCAAGAAAGGCAATGAAGGCAAAGTTATACCTCCTAGGAATCATTCATCTCATTAATTTCCAATCTCAAACCATTCTCCTTTCTGAATTCTGAATTTTTGTAGCATTTGATTACAGTCTAGAAATGATTTCATCTCATTTGCCAATGCATTCACCTAATTTCTTCCCTAAGTTGTGACTTAATCACTTAATAACACTATTAGACTCTTGAGTTCCTTGAGATCGACCTCTGATTGGAAGCTACTTTGCTGCATTTTTAGAGTATTAAATTTGGTTTTAAACGACATAAGATCAAAGTGCTCCTGTTCCTGTTGACTTCACAGTTCTCAGAAAACGTTCCTTTCGGATGTGGTAATTCAAAACTTCAGTCTGGTTATTCGATTGCATAGTTAAGCTGCAGCAATAATGAAGCATGCTATGCTTTTTCTGGTCATACTTTTGTGGTCCACGTTAAGCTTCTACTCCATGTCCACGTTAAGCTTCTACTCCATTGCATAACTAGATTTCGATGTTCGCCCACGTTTCTCTACCGAGACCAGGTTCTTTCTGAATTTCTATCTCATATGTTCTCATATGCTGAAACAGGTTTGAAAGTTTCTCTGCATACTAATTCATTCCATAGAAACAGTTGGTTTTAAAAATTTCTTGAAGCTGAAGCATTGAAGTTTTCGTTTGTGATAGATTGTTTGATTGCTCTTTGATTCTCACTGCAGATATGGAGTTGCGAAAGCCATTGCTGATAATTCCTTTGTTCCTTCTGATATTCCTGAAGGATGTGTTCCAATCCACTTAAATCTTGTGGTAACTTTCCCTGACATTGTTCAGCTTTCCACTGTTAAAAATCATAGCGCCATAGATATGGAAGGACGAAAACTTAGACAAACAGTCTGCTTTATGAAAAACTTTCTTGCCTTTCAACATGATCTATCCGTGGCAATTTAATCACTAATGATGGATGCTAATGCTGCTTCATATTCTCAGGCAAGACATGGAACTTGATCTCCTACAAAGAAAAGGACAAAGGAACTAGATCGTTTGGAACGTCGTCCAAAATCACTGACGAGCGATGCAAAAAAGCAAAATATACCGTTGGATAGAATTCCTTAATGGTTGCGTGAATGGGAATCTCCTTAGAAAGGACGGATCCATGGTGGTGAATTAATAAGCATAGGAGAGAAGGAATTATATGATCTGGGAGTCAGGACCAGGAAACAATTTCCAAATTTGATTATACAAGGCCAAGTTTGATTTGGTATCTGTTTAGCCCTAACTATTGAATGCTCATTGAAATGTTGGTTTTGCTTGTGTCCTTTTAGATTACTTTGTTAGAGTGGATGGATGATGCGGAGCTGTATATATTGAAAGGTTATGGAAATTCACTAAACTATAGAATGGCGGTGCCTTTACTTAAAGATGTTGTTGAATCCATGAAGCAAGCTATTCAGGCTAAAGAAAGTAGTTTTTATATACACACACGCGCATATAATTTTTGTCAAACAATTAAGTAAAGATTATAAATAGTTTAATAATATCTAATGTTCCCCCATCAGATGAGCCAAACATTTGGAGATAGAAACATTTGGAGAATCGTGACCCCAAAAGCTAGTCCATGAGTTTAGAAGGTTCAAAGCTAAGAATTTGTGTGTTTAGTGTGGGACTCAAATCCTACACCTTGCAATTGGGTTCTAACAAAGTGACTTAAAGTTGTCAAGTAAAGGTCTTATAAGAGTTTTATAAGCTCTAGCTATCATGTTGTTCTACTGTACCAAACATGTAATAGTATTTACATATGGTCTTACAAATGGTCATGTAGCATATATAGTTGTTTTGCCTTTTGAATGATGTCTGCATGAAATTTTCTTTTGGCATATTTTCATTTTGCTGGTTTTTTTTTTTGGGGTAGAAAAACGAACTCCTGGAAGCTATGAAAAGGAAAGACTTCGGTTTGCCCATGCTAAAACTCTACTTCCTTTCTCATGCTTGCTCGGTCTTTTTCTTGAAAGATCTGGTGAGACTTTTAGAGTGATAGCATCAATAACTGAAAACTAAACCATAAATCATATTACTCTCTTCAATCCTTAATATAAGAGTTATTTAATTAATTTGGATCGATTGAGGAAATGAAATAAATTAGTTAACTAAAACAAATTTGACTTACCCTCTTTAAAATAACCATGCGTAACAATATGTTATATATCAGTTTATAAGTTTGGTAAATTAGTTTGGTAAAAAATAATAAACATGGATAATAAAGTAGATTGAGGTTTTATACATAGAACCAAATACAACTCTATATTAAAGATCGGAAGTGGCATTTTGGAATTGCTACTTGCAATGTGCTTATAGTTAGCATCAATTTGAGCAAATTCAAAAGGAGCAACGTGGGCGGCTCCCTCAAGTGCCTCCCCAGAAAAGAAAATGGCGGGGGAGCACTATGGTACCTTTTGCTAGTAACAACATGTTGATCCTCTATAGTTGTCCGGCAACAGAGAAATCCACCAGCAGCTACTTTGTGCAAGTTTTGCACAATGAACATCCCGTGCCAATGCCAGTAAGCTTTTGAAATTGATCTGACATGATGCCAAGTTCAAATTGAATCTTAGCTACAGTTTAGACCTTCCATAATTTTAAACTTAGCATTGTTAATTTTGTTATCATTTGTGCTTTTTGTTTTTGGTACAGGCTTGTCACCATTTTGATTTCTGTGCATTTGAAGTATTCAGGGTATTTTGAATAATCCTAATCTAATGCTTCAGATCAGCCATGCCGTACTTTGTAGTTGTGGAATCCTTCAATTGCAGTATTCTGATTTCTATGTTCTCTTATACAGGAAACGGTATATGGGCCTCATGAGAAGCATAAGTTTTATACACTCTGTAATGGGAAGGGAGAACACACAGGTGACTAAGGAAAAGGGGATAACAACGGCAAAGATGAGCTTTAGGCTACCAGGGGGTTCATTTAGCCCTTTTTCCTTGTTGATGCCGCTATACAAATTTTCAGCCTGGGAGAAAGCAACTATAATGAAATTGTAGAACAATTTTTTCTGTTGGGTTTCATTTGGTGAATTTTGATAAAACTTAGCTTGACTTGTTACAAGTAAGATCAAATTCATTTTTTTTTCCTGCACAATACACCTATCATGTCTGATTGGAAAACGAACTTTATTACAAAAAAAAATCTGACTTAAACTTTGTCCTAAGAAAATTTTTATAGATTTTTTATCTTAGTAACCTATTCCCGCCCCGCCCCTCCCCCCAAAAAAAAAAATTTGCTCTGCTTATTACACCAAGGTGTGGCATGTTCGGGCCAAAAAAAGGGTTGGCATATTTTTAATTCTGAGTGACATTTTTTTTTTCAAATGTTACTACTTTCGGTTTTTAATATGAGAGTTTGTTTGATTTTTATTTTAACCCTAAATATAAGATATCAATCTACTTTATCTTTCATATTTATTCATTTTATCCAAGATGGTACTTATAATAATGGTAATTCTAGCCAATGCACTTGACTAGTAAGGATATTTTCAGCAAGATAATACCTATTTATTATAAATAATTAACTTAACTAATTTTTTAACTTATTCAAATCAGTTAATTAGTCCGGAGGTTAGGAGGTAGTACTTTATAATTAAGGTCGGATAATTATTAGCCATTTTGTTCAACCAAAAGCCCCAAGCATCCAGCCCACTCGTTGCGCGTTCGGTTCCTGCTGAGTCGGAAGCCAAAACATTCTCCACTGTCACTTTTCAGTTTGCCGTAAATTGTAGTAATTCGAAACTTCTGTGTGGACGCGATTGTACAGTTAACTTCAGCGACAATGAAGCATCCTCTGCTTTCTCTCGCGATACTTCTCTTCTACACGTTGATTTACTACTCTAATGCAGAAGGAGATTTCGATGTTCGCAAACATCTCTCAACTTTGTCCAGGTCTCTTCCGAATTGCGAATCTGATTTTCAGTCGTTTCGCTTCCTACATTTTATGTTACTGAGCTTGTAGTTTTAGTCGTTTAGTTAGCATTCATCTGTAAAACGTCCGGTTGTTTCTCATTGACCCTAATTCGCGATTGTCTTCAGTAATTGGAATGAGGCTGGTTTATTTGGTAAGACGCTCACACTTATCATGGACACGAGCTCTGCGTTTCATTTCATTGCTCATGCCTTGCACCAGATTGTATGCCACTGTCAAATCTGAATAACTTGAAGGGATATCCTTATTTGATTCCGCAACTTATTTAACTCATCATATTGGGAAATCACTCAATTTAAGAGTTGATTTTACATGGAGTTGAAAATCAGATCAACTGATTGTGAGGTAAGAGTAGAGTCAATAATACGGGTGCTGACTTATTAACCCATTTAACCTCTCCCAAAATAAAAAAAAAGGAGCTGAATTTGTATAATTTAATCTACTTAGCCTAATCTTTTTTAAAAGACTAAAGTATACATTTAGTCCTTTAACTTTATGTAAGGTTTGAGTTTGTTCTCTTAACTATTAAAAATGTACTTTTAATCCTTTAACTCCAAAATTATTAGTGTTAAATGATATTTTTTGTAACAATATAGTTGTTCTGAATATTAAATTTAATATGTTAGTATTTAGTAATTTTATAATCAGCATTCAAGAGCTTAATATCATTATTTTTTGTTAACAGTTTAGGGTTCGAGGATTAAAAGTTTACTTTTTAAAGTTAAGGGACCAAAATAAAATCTTGTGTAAAGTTAAAGGAATAAAAGTATACTTTAGCCTTTTTAAACTTTTAAGTCTTTTGATTATCCTTCCAAATTTAACTACAAACTTCTTTTTTTCCTTCTCAATATTGAAACTTCTAACATCGTTATGGAGGGAACGCATGATAAATAGGGATAGAAACGGTTAGGGAGGGTGTGGATGATTTTAGTTGTATTCTTTTCTCTCTCCGGTCATTCTCTCTCTTTTCTGACAGTCTGTAATTTCTGTTACGCTCATTTCGTTTCTGCATTTTCGTTTCTGCGTTATTTGAGCATTATCAACATATTATGAGTCTTATTCAACACTTTGTTCCATTCATTTTCTGCGACAACGCCAACGTTACAACCATATAACTCTGCAGTTAGCACCGCCACTAAATTGTAGTTCTTATTTTTAAAATCAATGTTAGTGTCATTCTAATTAACATCAAAATCTAGATAATCATTAAAATAATTGCCCATATACTCCTCCGGTCCTTAATATAAGACCTATTCAACTAATTTGATTAGATTAAGGAAGTTAGGTAAGTTAGTTAATTATAAAAAATATGACATATTTTTCCTAAAATATCATAATGATCTTTCCTAAGATCTTCACTCTCTCACTTTCTTGATTAGGATTGAGGGAGTATCCATAGGAGTAATTTAGAAAAATTAATAAATATGAATAATAGGTCTTATATTAAGGACCGGAGGCGTAATTAAATTGAACGACCAACATGACGCTTATATATAATATATACACCAAAAGTATAGTTCAATGCTCAATAATATATAGGTATATATGTCCCTTGTTCATACTGATCATCTTTTGGACCCTTATTAGTTATGACTATTAATTAAAGACACGTGAAACTAACAGCAATATATATATATATATATATATTGAAAGGAATATGTTAAGTATTAACGCGGAAAAACCTACCGTAATTATATTTTATATACGTTTCCTGGTGATAGAAAATAATACCTAATCACAATTGGCTGAAAAAAGAAACATAAAAGCAAGACTTTCCATGGCACCTGTGAACGCTGACTTCGATCACGGAACGAGGGGGCAAATTAATGATTGAAGTAAGACTAATTCCACAACTAATCTGCAATATACTAATACTCACCAAGTACTCATCTCTTGACCTGAATTGCAAGTTTTGGACCTTTGGTTTACCTCTCGGCGACCTTGAAGTCAATATTAAAAAAATAAAATAAATCTCACCAGTTGGTACGTGTATTTAAGCTCACTTGTATTCAGTTATACCCAGAATCATCAATCAGATCAGAATTTAAGGTTCTCTCTCTGCGCAACATCTGAAATATTTTATTATACTGTGTTCCATCAGCTTGTTTCAGAATTCAACATGCTGGTGAGTTTACTCTAAACTGATTTTTGATCCCACACACTGGCTAATTTTAGTTGTGGAGGTGTGTAACGATTGAAGTATATATGTGTTTTGTGATTGGTTCAGCAAAAGATAATTATAAAGGTGGAAGTCCGCAATGAGAAATGCAGAAGCAAGGCCATGAAAATTGCAGCAGTGAGAGCAGGTGACTTTGAATCCAACATTTAATTTTCTTCTTCTCCTCATTCTGAATTTTTAAAAAAAAAAACGTTTCTGGCTTTGAAATACGGGGATTCCAATAATAATAATGTAAATTGAGCTGGCAGAAATGATAATTAAAAAGATACTACCTCCGGTCTTAATTATAAGACCTCGTTTATAGTCTATAAACGAGATCTTATAAATAGGACCGGAGGTAGTACATATATAATTGGATTCATTAGAGTTTTAAGTTCATTTTCTATATATATATATATATATATATATATATCATTATGACTTTCATTCATATCTGACAAGCCAAGAATAATATATCGTGTTTCAGGAGTGATCTCGGTGTCAATAGAAGGAGAAGGAAGAGACCAAGTGGTGGTAAGGGGTGATGGAGTTGACTCGGTCGAGTTGACAAACGTGCTAAGGAAGAAGCTAGGGCATGCTACAATTGTGAGTGTGCAAGATGAGAAACCAGAAGAGAAGAAAGAAGAAGAAGAAGTGAAGCCAATTGAATATGTGGGATATTATAATCCCTATCCACCAACTCCTTACTACCAACGAGTCGTTTGTGATCCTTACCCTAACAATTCTTGCTCTATCATGTGACGCACACACCACAACCAGATCCTTTATCTACTACAATGAGTCGTAATTATATGTTTATATTTCATAACTACGGCTTCTTTGAGTTTTTATAATGTGCATCGAATAAAGATACCCCCCCCCTTTTTGTGGCTCTTATGGTGATATTTCCACATCCATCGCGAAATGAATAAATGAAAAGGGATTTTTGGCACACACATATATATTGGGAAAATTACAATAAGATCTTACTCAAGGGAATTAAATACAAAAAAGTCCCTTAACATTATCAAATTATTCTGAAATCCCAAAAGACCTCATTGCAAGAGAATTCATTTGCTTAATTACCAAATTGCCCTTATTGTTTTTTAAGTTTGCATTGACAACTGAAAGAGTAGTCGTTGACAACTTAAGGTGTGAGGATTAACAACTATCGCATCAAGTATTGACAATTCATGTATTATATTTTATAATGTGCTCACAAACAACTGTCGTGGTAGGTCAATACCTACTACGTATTATATTTTATGATGTGCTGAGAAAATATGTTGTCAATACCTGCTGTGATGGTTGTTAATTTTTACATCTTAAGTTGTTGATGACTGCTCTTTTATTGTTAATGCAAGCTTAAACAGAAATAAAGCAATTTTGGTAATTCAACAAATAAAATTTTTACTGCAATGAGGTTGTTTGGGATTTTAGAATAATTTGATGATTTTAAGAGATCTTTTTTGTATTTAATTTCCTTAGGTGGGACTTTTTTTTACAAAGCAGTAATTATGAATATAATCATATGAAATTTTTTTTTTAAAAATGGAAGGTATATATTACCTAAGGTTACAAGTGAGATCAAAATCATAACATTCCCATTTATAGGGTCACGAAGTGAATGTCATAAATGATGCAAATTAAACATTCAATCTATGTGCACAAAATAAAAAAAATTAGAAAAAATTAGTCTTATTGTTTGAATATTTTTGAGCTCAATCCCTGTAATTTGGACTCAACTGTGAATAGGACTTTGAACTTTAATTGAATGAAACTCAATCCTTATAATTTAATCATTTCAAATATTGGTCTCTATATGGTAGACAATAAAATTATATATTTCATGAAGGTTAGGGATTAAAGTTTTAAATGTTAAAACTATAAGGATTATGTTGCAATGAATTAAAGTTTAGTGATTGAATTTTAACTAAATCAAAACGATAAGAATTGAAAGTTTAAGAACTGAAGTTATAACTTACTTAAAATTGTAAGAACCAAAGTGGTCAAATTTTCAAAAAGTCAATAATGTAAAGGACCGGAGAAGGTGCGAACCTAGTGGTATTAATTAATTATTTACCTTTTCTATGAATACAATAAAAAATTAGTAACACATGTGAATTGTTGGACCAACAACCCAAAACACACACACATGCATATAGAACCAGGAAGTGCTCCATTGTTCCTGTTGACTTCACAGTTCTCGGAAAACGTTCCTTTCGGATGTGGTAATTCAAAACTTCAGTCTGGTTATTCGATTGCATGGTTAAGCTGCAGCAATAATGAAGCATGCTATGCTTTTTCTGGTCATACTTTTGTTTCTCTGCATACTAATTCATTCCATGGAAACAGTTGGTTTTAAAAATTTCTTGAAGCTTAAGCATTAAAGTTTTCCTTTGTGATAGATTGTTTGATTGCTCTTTGATTCTCACTGCTGATATGGAGTTGCGAAAGCCATTGCTGATAATTCCGTTGTTCCTTCTGATATCCCTGAAGGATGTGTTCCAATCCACTTAAATCTTGTGGTAACTTCCCCTAACATTGTTCAGCTTTCCACTGTTAAAATTCATGGCGCCATAGATATGGAAGGAAAACTTAGACAAACAGTCTGCTTTATGACAAACTTTCTTGCCTTTCAAAATGATCTACCGGTGGCAATTTAATCACTAATGATGGATGCTAATGCAGCTTCATATTCTCAGGCAAGACATGGAACTTGATCTCCTATAAAGAAAAGGACAAAGGAACTAGATCGTTTGGAACGTAGTCTAAAATCACTGATAAGCGATGCAAAAAAGCAAAATATACCGTTGGATAGAATTCCTTCATGGCTGCGTCAATGGGAATCTCCTTAGAAAGGACGGATCAATTGTGGTGAATTAATAAGCATAGGAGAGAAGGAATTATATGATCTGGGAGTCAGGACCAGGAAACAATTTCCAAATTTGATTATACAAGGCCAAGTTTGACTTGGTATCTGTTTAACCCTAACTATTGAATGCTCATTGAAATGTTGGTTTTGTTTGTGTCCTTTTAGATTACTTTGTAGAGTGGACGGATGACGCGGAGCTGTATATATTGAAAGGTTATGGAAATTCACTAAACTATAGAATGGCAGTGCCTTTCCTTAAAGATGTTGTTGAATCCATGAAGCAAGCTATTCAGTCTAAAGAAAGTAGTTTTTATATACACACAAGCGCGTATAATTTTTGTCAAACAATTAAGCAAAGATTATAAATAGTTTAATAATATCTAATGTTCCCCCATCAGATGAGCCAAACATTTTGGAATCACTTTGGCTGTCTGTAGAATTTGAGTAGATTCAAAAGGAGCAACGTGGGCGGCTCCCTCAAATGCCTCCCCAGAAAGGAAAATGGCGGGGGAGCACTATGGTACCTTTTGCTAGTAACAACATGTTGATCCTCTATAGTTGTCCAGCAAAAGGAAAATCCACCAGTAGTTACTTTGTATGAGTTCTGTACAATGAACATCCCATGCCAATGCCAGTAAGCTTTTGAAATTGATCTGACATTATGCTAAGTTTAAGTTGAATCTGAGCTACAGTTTAGACCTTTTATAATTTTAAACTTAGCATTGTTAATTTTGTTATCATTTGGGCTTTTTTTTTGGTACAAGCTTGCCACCATTCTGATTTCTGTCCATTTGAAGTATTCGAGGTAGTTTGAATAATCCTGATCTAATGCTTCAGATCAGCCATGCTGTACTTTGTAGTTGTGGAATCCTTCAATTGCAGTATTCTGATTTTTATGTTCTCTTATACAGGAAAGGGTATATGGGCCTCATGAGAAGCATATGTTTTAGACACTCTGTAATGGGAAGGGAGAACACACAGGTGACTAAGGAAAAGGGGATAACAACGGCAAAGATGAGCTTTAGGCTACCAGGGGGTTCATTTAGCCCTTTTTCCTTGTTGATGCCGCTTTACAAATTTTCAGCCTGGGAGAAAGCAACTATAATGAAATTGTAGAACAATTTTTCTGTTGGGTTTCATTTGGTGAATTTTGATAAAACTTAGCTTGACTTGTTACAAGTAAGATCAAATTCATTTTTTTTTCCTGCACAATACACCTATCATGTCTGATTGGAAAACGAACTTTATTACAAAAAAAAATCTGACTTAAATTTTGTCCTAAGAAAATTTTTATAGATTTTTTTATCTTAGTAACCCTATTCTCACCCCCCCCCCCCAAAATATTTGCTCTGCTTATTACACCAAGGTGTTGGCATGTTCCGGCCAAAAAAAAGGGTTGGCATATTTGTAATTCTCAATGACATTTTTTTTTCAAATGTTACTACTTTTGGTTTTTAATATGAGAGTTTATTTGATTTTTATTTTAACCCTAAATATAAGATACCAATCTACTTTATCTTTTATATTTATCTATTTTATTCAAGATGGTACTTATAATAATAGTAATTCTAACTAATACACTTGATTAGGAAGAATATTTTAAGCAAGATAATATCTATTTATTATAAATGATTAACATAACTAATTTTTTAATTTATTCCAATTAGTTAATTAGTCCGGAAGTAGTACTTTATAATTAAGGTCGGAACAGAATTAATTATTAGCCACTTTGTTCGACCAACAGCCCCAAGCATCCAGCCCACTGTATTAATTGTAGTAATGATTAACAGTGTGGACGCGATTGTACAGTTAACTTCAGCGACAATGAAGCATACTCTGCTTTCTCTCGCGATACTTCTCTTCTCCACGTTGATATACTACTCTAATGCAGAAGGAGATTTCGATGTTCGCAAGCATCTCTCAACTGTGTCCAGGTCTCTTCCGAATTGCGATCTGATTTTCAGTCGTTTCGCTTCCTACATTTTATGTTACTGAGCTTGTAGTTTTAGTCGTTTAGTTAGCATTCATCTGTAAAACGTCCGGTTGTTTCTCATTGACCCTAATTCGCGATTGTCTTCAGTAATTGGAATGAGGCTGGTTTATTTGGTAAGACGCTCACACTTATCATAGACACGAGCTCTTGTTTAATATCATAGACACGAGCTCTTATTTAAAATGAAAGGATATCCTTATTTGATTCCGCAACTTATTTAACTCATCATGTTGGGAAATCACTCGATCTAAGAGTTAATTTTACATGCAGTTGAAAATCAGATCAACCGATTGTGAGGTACGAGTAGAGTCAATAATATGAGTGCTGACTTATTACCCACTTAACCTCTCCCCAAAAAAAAAAAAAGAGCTGAATTTGTAAAATTTAATCTACTTAGCCTAATCTTTTTTAAAAGACTAAAGTATACATTTAGTCCTTTAACTTTATGTAAGGTTTGAGTTTGGTCTCTTAACTTTTAAAAATATACTTTTAATCCTTTAACTCCAAAATTTTTAGTCTTAAATGATATTTTTTATAATAACCATAGTTGTTTTGAATATTAAATTTAATATGATAGTATTTAATAATATTTCATCAGCATTCAAGAGCTTAATATCATCATTTTTTGTTAACAGTTTTAGGGTTAGAGAACTAAAAGTTTACTTTTTAAAGTTAAGGGACCAAAATAAAATCTTGTGTAAAGTTAAAGGATTAAAAGTATACTTTATTCTTTTTAAACTTTTAAGTCTTTCGATTATCCTTCCAAATTTAACTACAAACTTCTTTATTTCCTTCTCAATGTTGAAACTTCTAACATCGTAAACAAAATTTGTCTTTGGGTTCAGCCCAATATCATGACCCAACTGGCTTTGAGTTATGCACAAATTTGATAGGCTTAGGTTTTGGGGCCCAAACAAATCTACTCCTCTCATCTTAAATGTTAAAAATAGTTAGGAATTTAATTTTAATCTTAAATGTAAGATTTAATTGGTTTTATCTTTTATATTTACTGAATTTTTTTAAACTCATTTATCTAAATTATCAAGTGATATATAATATGATATGACACATAGGGCTATTTCAAGAAGGTTATGTTAATTTTTTTTAAGAATGAAATAATTTATTTAGCTTATTTAATTTTTCGAGATTAATTAAGTAAATCTTATATTATGGATATGACAAATAATTAATTATACTTATAAGAATGAATGTAGACTTGTCAATGAAAATATGCTCTATGCTGCATGCCGGACCATTTAACTCCGTACCTTAGCACCGCCACCAAATTGTAATGTCATTCTTTTTTTTTTTTTGGGACTGAAATGTTAGTGTCCTTCTAATTAACCTCAAAATCTAGATAATCATTAAAATAATTGCCCATATAATTAAATTGAACAAACAACACGACGCGTATAGATAATATATACACCAAAGGTATGGTTCAATGGTCAATAATATATATGTATATGGTCTCTTGTTCATACCGCTCACCATTTGGACCCTCACTACTATTAATTAAACGCAGGTGAAACTAACAGCAATATATATATATATATATGTATATGTATATGTATATGTATATATGTACACGCTTTTGAAAGGAGCATGTTAAGCACTAACGCTAAAAAATCTTTTCGCAATTATATTTTATATACGTTTCCTGGTGATAGAAACTAATACCTAATCGCAATTGGCTGAAAAAAATATATATATAAAAGCAAGACTTTCCACGGAAATTAAAGTGTGAACGATTACTTCGATCGTGGATCACTTTGAAGATTCAAACCGGGGGGAAATTAATGACTGAAGTAAGACTAATTCCACAACTAATCTGCAATATACTAATACTCATCAAGTACTCATCTCTTGACTTAAATTGCAAGTTTTGGACCTTTGGTTTACCCTCGGACCTTGAGGTCAACATAAAAAAATGCAATAACTCTCACCGCTTCGTACGTGTATTTACTATTTAAGCTCGCTTATGCTCAGTTATACCCAGAATCATCAACCAGATCAGAATTGAAGGTTCTCTCTCTGCACAACATCTGAAATATTATATTATACTGTGTTCCATCTGATTGTTTCAAAATTGAACATGCCGGTGAGTTTACTCTAAACTGATTTTTGATCCCACACACAGGCTAATTTTAGTTGTGGAGCTGTGTAACGATTGAAGTATATATGTGTTTTGTGATTTTGGTTCAGAAAAAGATAATTATAAAGGTGGAAGTCCGCAATGAAAAATGCAGAAGCAAGGCCATGAAAATTGCAGCAGTGAGACCAGGTAACTTTGAATAATGCAACATTTAATTTTCCTCTTCTTCCCATTCTGAATTTCTTTTAAAAAAAAAACGTTTCTGGCTCTGAAAAACGGGGATTCTAATAATGATAATATAAATTGATCCGGCAGGAGCAATAATTAAAAGATACTACTTCCGGTCCTAATTATAAGATCTCATTTATAGGTTGCAAATGAAATCCTATAAATAGGACCGGAGGTAGTATATATAATTGGATTCACTAGAGTTTTAAGTTCATTTTCAATATATATCATTATGACTTTCACTCACATCTGACATCCCAACAATAATATATCATGTTTCAGGAGTGATCTCGGTGTCAATAGAAGGAGAAGGAAGAGACCAATTGGTGGTAACGGGTGATGGAGTTGACTCGGTTGAGTTGACGAACGTGCTAAGGAAGAAGCTAGGGCATGCTACAATTGTGAGCATGCAAGATGAGAAACCAGAAGAGGAGAAGAAAGAAGAAGAAGTGCAGCCAACTGAATATGTGGGATATTATAGTTCCTACTATCCTCCTCCGCCTCCTTACTATCAAAGAGTCGTTTATGATCCTTACCCTAGCAACGGCTTTATTTGGTATTGATTATATGACTCCCAAGAAAATCAAAGGCTTGATTAACAGCTTCAAGAGAAAGAATAAAAGAAAAAAAATCAAACATCTTCATGAAGAATCTCAATTATTCAAGATGAAGTATTTTTGTATACGTACCATCATTTAGCTTATATATATGCAAAAGTAACTTGTTATAAATTAAAGTAAAACTATAGTTCTGGCAATACTATAGTTAATCAAGCGTTGAGTATATGATTTATGAAAAAAAAAATATTGGATCCGTGTTTAAGTTTTCATATTAACATTTTCGACTTAAAATTTCAAACTGCGCAATTCCTTTAGTAATTTAGTGCAACATGACTAATTAAATAGTATTGAATCTCGAAAGTCTCCATGAAAAGGTTATTAATCCAAAGTGATAACGATATATTTAAATATAATATAGGATAATATATCGAAGGTGGCAATGGGATCTAAATATGCCTTTGGAGAAAGCTAAACAATTGATGTATGCCCTTTTTTTTGGTGAAAAATAAAGAGTCACGGTGTATAGGCACAAATTTATTTGCTTAAAGAAATCGAAGCAAGGAAACAAGAAGTACTTAATTAGTTATACTCCTTTGGTCTTAAATATAAGACTCCTTTTATAATGTAATTTTTACTGCAAAAAGGGTCTTATATTTATGATCGGATAAGTATTATTTATTAGTGTTGGGTTTTGTAACAAGACCATCTTTAATAATATTTTGCGACAGTTTAGAATGTATGAGTAGACTCGTCATTGAAAACATCACATATTCGATGTTTGAGATTAGCTTTGAACCAAGAATTTGTTATTCTACTCAAATGCATTAAAAAATTTTCTTTTGGGGAAACACGGCCATTGCTGGGATTGTGTGCTTCTTTTGGAGAAACACGACCTCCTCATATTTGTTGTGTTAAAAAGTGTGTCTTTGCGCTTTCTAACGTTTCTCTTCATTGTCTCATCTATCATTTGATAGAAACTTTTTTCGCTAATTTATAATTTCTCTTCTTATTATATTGATATCATTCCTACAAGTAATTTTATTTCATTTAAAGTGGTTGATATAGGTTATCTGACTATTTATAACATTTGAACTCTTCGTTTTATTTTAATTAAAAAAAACCAAGAATTCCTAATCCTAATTTTTAAAGTCGTCTCTACCAAATATAAAGATAAATCTGAAGAAATAGAAAAATGAATATCAAATATCCAAATCAATGTTAGGGTCATGATAATATATAAAAATCTAGATAATCATTAAAGTAATTACGCATCTGGTTAAACTGAATATATAGTTTGAGCTTAAACCAATCCAAATATTAGAATCATCATAATACACCAAAATATAGTTCAATGCCCCGTATATTATATATGCAAGGCGTACGTTGACTATGTTCATACCGTTCGCCTTTTGGACCGTATATAAATTAAAATCATGTCATTGGCAAAAATAAAAGAAATAAAAACAGGTCAAACTAACTGCGAACAAAATTTACATTTTAACTTTCAATAACATAAGAAAAAATTGAAAATACATATCAAAATTATTATTTTGGGCTAAGACACGTGACTAAATAACTGTTAAGTAATATTTAGTTAATGGGAAATATTTTTTTGGTAAAATATTAAGAAATATTTTGGTTCAAACAAAACGTCAATGTTGTGATTCAGCAATTAACTAACCGTCGAAAAAATGAAATTTGAATTTTAAAATTAAAAGAAAGGTTTATATAATGTATATTTCGGTTTTAATGAAGACACGGCGTGTATATTTTTAGAATAAAATAGAGGTGTTTTTAATACTACCTCCGGTTCTAATTATAAGAGTTAGTTGACTAACTTGAGAAGATTAAGAAAAAAAGTTAAGGTAGTTATTTGTAATAAATATGTGTTGCCTTTCCTAAAATATCATTGCCAATCAAGTATATTGGCTAAAACAACTATTATTAATAGGACTATTTTGAAAAAAAAAACATAAATATGATAGATAAAATGGATTAGAGTCTTATATTTAGGATCAAAATAAAAGTCAAATAAAGTTTTATATTAAAGACCGGAGGTAGTATCTCGCTTACGTGTATATTTTATTGTCATTCTTTTTTTTTTTGGGACTGAAATTTTAGTGTCATTCTAATTAATCTCAAAATCTAGATAATCATCAAAATAATTGCCCATATAATAAAGTTGAACAACCAACACGACGCGTATGTATAATATATACACCAAAAGTATAGTTCAACGCCATGTCTCTTGTTCATACTGACCATCTTTTGGACCCTTATTACTATTTAATTAAGGGCAAATTTCACTGTAGGACCGCAGAAGGCAATTAATTTCAAAGAGCTCCCAAAACTTTCTGAAATTTCACTGTAGGACCAAGGGGGCAAACTGATATTAATTCCACAAAGAAAATGACCCTATTGCCCCTCATGTGAACAAGTATGGGAGAACCCATTTGCAAGTGAGGTTAGATAATTTACAACATGCATAAATATATTTACAATTAAAATTAGTCCATTTACATATTACATTCTTCACCTGAAGAATGTGTCTGAGTGAACAAGTGTGGGACAGCCCATTTGCAAGTGAGACTAGACAATTTGTAACATACATATATTTATTTACAACTGGAATTAGTTCATTTACATGTCACTTCGTTCACCTGAAAAAGGTCTCCGTGAATAAACAAGTGTGGGAGCGCCCATTTGCAAATGGAATTAGTCAATTTGCAACATACATACATTTATTTACAATTAGAATTAGTCCATTTACATATCACCTCATTCACCTGAAAAAGGTGCCTATGAGTGAATAAGTGTGAGAGAACCCATTTGCAAGTGGGACTAGTCAATTTGCAACATACATACCTTTATTTACAACTGAAATTAGTCTATTTACATGACACCCTGCAATAAGTATTATGAGGGGCAATAGCGTCATTTTCTTTGTGGAATTAATATCAGTTTGCCCTCTTGGTCCTGCAATGAAGTTTCAGAAAGTTTTGGGAGCTCTTTGAAATTAATTGTCTTTTGCGGTCCTACAGTGAAATTTTCCCTTTAATTAAAGACACGTGAAACTAACAGCAATATATGTGTGTGTGTGTGTATAAACTTTTGAAAGGGGGCATGTTAAGTATTAACGCGAAAAAAACCTTTCGTAATCATATTTTATATATGTCTCCTGGTGATAGAAACTACTCTTCCGGTCTTTAATATAGGACTTAACTGTTGAGTTGATTTTAATCTTAAATATAAGATATATTTCTCGTATTTATCAATTTTTCTTAAATTACCCATATGAATACTCTCTTAACCATAATTAAGTAGAAGAGGGAAGGGGATATTAAGAAAGATGATTATGGTGTTTTAGAAAAAAAAATATGTCATATTTCTCATAATTAACCAACTTACCTAACTTTCTTAAGTTAATCAAATTAGTTAAACGGGTTTTATATTAAGGTCTGGAGGAGTAATAACTAATCACAATTGGCTGAAAAAAGAAATTTAAAGGCAAGACTTTCCATGGAAAGTGTGAACGCTTACTTGGATGATGGATCACTTTGAAGATTCAAACGAGGGGGGAAATTAATTATTGAAGTAAGACTAATTCTACAACTACTAACACTCACTAAGTATTTTTGTATCCTTGACATCATTTTGCTTATGCAAAAGTAACTTGTCATAAATTAAAACTATAGTTCTGGCAATACTATAGGATAATATAGTATTGAGTATATGAGTATATGATTTATGAAAAAAAATAAAAAGGTATTGGATCCGTGTTCAAGTTTTCATATTAACATTTTCCACTTAAAATCTCAAACTGCGCAATTCTTTTAGTAATTTAGTGCTATATGACTAATTAAATAATATTGAATCTAGAAAGTCTCCATGAAAAAGTTATTATTCCACCCACGAGTTCACAAGTGATAACGATATATTTAAATATAATATAGGATAATGTATCGAAGGTGGCAGTGGGATCTAAATCTGCCTTTGGAAGAAAGCTAAACAATTGATGTGTACTTTTTTTCGTAAAGAACAAAAAGTCAGGGTGTACATGGATGCATAAATTTATTGGCTTAAAAGTCTCGAAGCAAGGAAACAAAAAGTATTATTTAAAAAATCATGAAGGAAGGAAACAAAAAATAAAGAGTATTATTTGTTAGTGTTGCGTTTTGTAACAAGACCATCTTTAATTGTTAAATCAAAAAATAAATAGTTCAGATTTAATATTTTAAAAATTATTATTATTATTATGATACCTAAATAGGAGAGAGTGTGGACATCCATTATTTAAAATACCAAATGTCTTTTTAAATTGGTTAAAAAAGACTTTTTCTAATAACGGTTCTACCTATTACACCGATCTCCTAAGAAACTAATGTATAAAATTTTTTAAAAAAATACAAATTTTATTTACGAAAATACCCATACAAAAGGAGCGTGAAAAGGAAATGACATTTTGCAACAGCGTAGGATGTATATGTAGACTCGTCGTTGAAAACATCACATATTCGATGTTTGAGATTAGCTTGGAACCAAGAATTTGTTATTCTAGTCGCTTGCATTAAATTTTTTTCTTTTGGAGAAACACGACCATTGCTGGGACCATGTGTTGCATTTTATTAGATTATCAACTCTTATGTCATGACTCTTCACTCGAGGCCTTATCTTCATATTTATTGTGTTAAAAAGTGTTTTTTTTGCGCTTTCTTTTCTCTTCATTGTCTCATCTATCATTTGTAGAAGTTTCTTTCGCTAATTTATACTCCTCCGATTTTTAATATAAAACCTTATTATTAAATTAATTTTGATTCTAAATATAAGACTATTTATCATATTTATTAATTTTTTCTAAGTTACTTCTACGGAAATTCTCTCAATCATAATTAAGTAAGTGAATGAGCGGGGATATTTAAAAGATAATTATGGTGTTTTAGGAAAAACATGTTATATTTTTTATAATTAACTAACTTATCTAACTTTCTTAATATAATCAAATTAGTTAACTAGATATTATATTAAGGACGGAAAGAGTAATTTGTCTTCTAATTGTATTGATGTCATTCCTAAAATTAGTTTTATTTTATTTAAAGTCGTTAATGTTATCTGACTATTTGTAATATTTGAACTCTTCGTTTTATTTTAATTAAAAAAACCAAGAATTCCTAATCCTAATTTTTAAAATCGTCTCTCCCAAGTATAAAGATAAATTTGAAGAGATAGAAAAATGAATATAAAAAATCTATAAATATCCAAATCAATGTTAGGGTCATGATAAGATATCAAAATCTAGATAATCATTAAAGTAATTGCGCATCTGGTTAAATTGAATATTATAGTTTGAGCTTAAACAAATCCAAATATTAGAATTATCATAATAAACCAAAATATATAGTTCAATGCCCCATATATTATATATGGAAGGCGGACGTTGACTATGTTCATACCGATCGCCTTTTGCACCATATATAAATTAAAAACACGTCATTGGCAAAAATAAAAATAAAAACACGTCAAGCTAACAGCGAACAAAGTTTACATTTTAACTTTCAATAATATAAGAAAAAATTGAAAATACACATTAAAATTAATATTTTGGGCCAAGACACGTGGTCAAATAATTGTTAAGTAATATGTAGTTAATGGGATTTTTTTTTGGTAAAATATTAAGAAATATTTTAGTTCAAACAAAACGTCGATGTTGTGATTCAATAATTAACTAACCGTCGAAAAAATGAAACTTGAATTTTAAAATTAAAAGAAAGTTTAACTAAATATAGAGAAAGTAAGTGTATTTTATTCTACATTTTGTTATGTTTCGTAGTCATAAAAACTATTACCTCCTGTGTTTAATATCTAAGAGGAAGATAACTAATTCGTGATCTTACATTTATAATCAAATTAAATCTCAAACCAGCTTTTATATATTATTAAGGACAGGAGGTAGTAATAACTAAATATATATCAGGCTGAACAAGAGCAAAATAACCTATGAATTCGCAGATTGTGTGACGCTTAGTTCAGTTTGAAAGTTCAAACGAAAGGGTGAAAATAAATATACAATTGAATCGAAGTAGGACTGATTATATTCTACAACTAAAATACAACATAATGCTCAACTAAAATCTAATATTATCTTTCCATGATGACAACTTGAATAGCAAGTCATGGTGTACTTTGAAGTCAATATAAACAATACAGTAAAATCGCAGTACTCCTTGTATTTAAGAGCACACATACCAGTTCCCCAGAAAGGATCACAAAAAAAACCCACAGAATTTTCTTTCATCTCAATTGAATCTTCTCTCTTGTTGTTTTTCATCGTCGAACATGCCGGTGAGCTTGACTTTCTCAAGTGATTATCACACAACACACACAATTGGCTGTTTTTATTTTATATATATATATATATATGTATTGTGTAACGATCGAAGTATATATATGTGTTCAGAAGAAGATAATTATAAAGGTGGAAGTTTGCAATGAAAAAAGCAGAAGCAAGGCCATGAAAATTGCAGCAGTCACACACGGTAACTTGCAACAACTCATTAAATTACCCAATAATTTCTATATACAGATGATGACTTGATCTATGTTGAAGTTCTTTTTTCGTTATGAAATTTGTTCATTACAGCGCTCTACATGCTTTGAATATCCTTTGGTTTTGATCTGGACGGTCTAGATTTTCATTCGTGCTCGTTCCACATCCAAACTCGATATCTTGTGATTGTGATGATGATATTGTGATTTAGGAGTGAACTCGGTATCGATGGAAGGAGAAGAAAGGGACCAAGTGGTGGTGATGGGCGACAGCGTTGACTCGGTCTGTCTGGCTAACATGCTGAGAAAGAAGCTAGGGTATGCCACGATTGTGAGTGTGCAAGATGTGAAAGAAGAGAAGGAGAAGAAGGAAGGGGAGGAAGTGAAGCCAATTGAATATGTGGGATGTTATAATCCCTATCCTCCAGCTCCTTACTACCAAAGAGTCGTTTATGATCCTTACCCTGACAATTCTTGCTCTATCATGTGACGCACACACCACAACTAGATCCTATACCTATCACAATGAGTCTAGTAATATAATTTTGAGCCGTAATTATATGTTTATACTACCTCCGGTCTTTAATATAAAATTTCGTTTGACTTTTATTCTGATCTTAAATATAACATCTCAATCCATTTTGTTTCTCATATTTATGCATTTTTTTTCAAACTAATCTTTCTAATAATGATAGTTTTAGCCAATATACTCAATTAGTAAAGATATTTTAGAGAAGACAATACATATTTATTGCAAATAAATAATTTAATTTATTTTCTTAATTTTTTTCAAATTAGCCAACTAGTTAGCTATTTAGAACTGGAGGTAGTATTTTGTAACTACAGCTTCTTTGAGTTTTCCTAATATACATAGAATAAAGACATTTTTTTCCTCTTTTTGTGGCTTTTATGGTGATATTTCTACATCCATCGCAAAATGAATAAATGAAAAGGGATTTTTGGTACACACACATATAAATATATATATTTATAGTTGATAACATACACCAAAAATAAATCAAGGAATAATGGATACCTCAACCCTATGTGCCATAGTTTATTCGCGATGGTTATAAATATATATAACTGAGGAAAGGGAACCGTAAAAATTTGTCTTTTTCAGCGCTGTAAAAGTATGACCTTGACTAAGGGGATGTTTGGATGAAACCAAACCATGGTTTAGAAAATAGCTCCTGGAGAATAGATTCTGGGGAGAATAAATTTTGTGAAAAATAGATTTTGTGAAAAAGTGATTCTGAGAAGTGAGAGTGTTTGGATAATTGTTATCAAAAGTATTTTTTATATATACACATTACTAAAAAGGGCATAAGTTAATATGATAATTATATAAAAGATAAGTTTTATGATATATTTTAAATTGAAGGAATAAAATTGTTAATAATATATTTTTTTACCAACATAATTAATAATACATAAAATAATATAATTAATATGTGTATATATTTATAAAATATAAGATTAAATATGCTTATAAAAAAATAATTGAGGAGTGTTAAAGTCATATTATCGTTGAGATATACTCTGACAGGCACAATCACACTCTCTAATTTAAGCCAGAAGCAGAATGGATTCACTTTTCCTGAAACCATGGTTTTGAGTCCAAAACCATGGTTTTGACCTGAAACCGTGGTTTGCTAATTTTCCTCCCTATTTGGCAAATTTGAGACCCAAACCATGGTTTGATCTCAAAACCATGGTTTCATCATTTTCCCAAACACCCCCTTAAGTCCAATTTCATCGTTATGCTGTGAATGTGTGCATGTATGTATATAATTAAAACAAAATTATATTGTTCTTATTGCAACTAAATAAATTAAGCTTATTACATTTTTCTTTTTTAACTCTTTTCTTTTATTAATCCTTTTCGAAGTAACTATTTAGTTCAATAAAATTTCAAAATCATATAAGAAAACTTCTCTTACAGTATTTCTTTATCATTCCTACTTGTTTAATATTTTTACTGCAAATATATACATACATAAAGATACATTTTCCAATTAGGTATTCATTAAAAATGATTTAATATCATCTTTAATTCATCATATTTGACCATATTTTGATTTTGGTTCACGAAATCTTAAGTCAATGATTCGGGTCCTTAAGATCTTGTTTCGGGGACCAAAAACGCTATTTCAACTTTTAAGGATAAATTTTTTTTAGGCAAACAAAAATGAAATCAAATTTCAAGAACTAAAACTGCTATAATTTCAAATTTTAGAGACTAAAATTAAAATATAATCAAATTTTAGGAATTAAAAATGATATTAATTAATTCCTTAAAATTTCACACACTTTCACAGGCCAAATTCGCGCACGAGGCGTTTAATGGTGTCATATTAATCAATATCACGTTGGAATTTTTTAAGAACTTTGGGCTTTAGCATCTGGAGCCTAGTGTTTTGCCCTTTTTCAATAAGGCACTTGTCGTTTGTCGTTTGTCGTTTGTCGTTTGAATGTGATGTCGCGTCGTTGACCAATGGCCATGCATATATGAAAATATCATCATCATTCATACAATATTAAGTTATTAATTGTCCCATTTCTTATTTAAATTATAGGAGGTATCATGCAAGATACCCATGTGATCTGAGGCCAATAAGGATGAATAATAGGAAGTGGTGGAGTTAGGAGAGGGAGGAGGCAGGGGCAATTTTTTTTCCCATTATAATTATAACTACTAATAGCTTGAGATTATACAATCTCAATTTAACAAAACTTTTCTGCTAATAGATTATAAAATTATTGGTGGGACATTTTTTCCAAAGAAGTAATTATGAACACAATCATATGAAGTTTTTTTTATAAAAAAATTAGAAAGTATATTTACAAATGAGATCAAACTCATAACATTCCATTTATAGGGTCACAAAGTGAATGTCATAATCATGCAAAATTTAACATATCAATCTATGTGCACACAATAAAAAAAATTAGAAAAAATTAGTCTTATTGTTTGAATATTTTTGAGCTCAATCCATATAATTTGAACTCCAGTGTGAAGAAGATTTTGAATTTTAACTGAATGTAACTCGATTCTTATAATTTAATCATTTTAAATATTGGTCTCTATATGTTAGATAATAAAATTATGTATTTCATGAAGGTTAGGGATTAAAGTTTTAAATGTTAAAACTCCAAGGATTGTATTGTCATAAATTAAAGTTTAGTGATTGAATTTCAACCAAGCCAAAACGATAATAATTGAAAGTCTATGAGCTGAAGTTACAACTTAATCAAACTCATAAAAGCCAAAATGGTTAAATTTCAAAAAGTCAATACCGGAGAAGGTGTGAACCTAGTAGTTATTTACATTTTCTATAAATACAATAAAAAATTAACACATGTGAATTGATGGACCAGCAACCCAAAACACACAAACATATAGAACCAGGAAGTGCTTCATTGTTCGTGGTGACTTCATAGTTCTCAGAAAGCGTTCCTTTCGGATGTGGTAATCCAGAACTTCAGTCTGGTTATTCGATTGCATAGTTAAGCTGCAGCGATAATGAAGCATGCTATGCTTTCTCTGGTCATACTTTTGTTGCCCACGTTAAGCTTCTGCTCCATTGCACAACTAGATTTCGATGTTCGCCAACATCTCTCTACTGTGACCAGGTCCTTTCTGAATTTCCATCTCATATGTTCTCATATGCTGAAACAGATTTGAAAGTTTCTCTGCATACCAATTCATTCTATAGAAACAGTTGGTTTTAAAAATTTCCTGAAGCTTAGGCGTTGAAGTTTTCATTTGCGATGGATTGTTTGATTGTTCTTTGATTCTCACTGCAGATATGGACTTGCGAAACACATTGCTGACAAACCTTCTCATATTCCTGAAGGATGTGTTCCAATCCACTTAAATCTTGTGGTAACTTTCCCTAACAATTGTTGAGCTTTCCACTGTTAAAAATCATAGCGCCATAGAGATAGAAGGAAAACTTAGACAAATAGTCTGCTTTATGACAAACTTTCTTGCCTTTCAAAATGATCTATCTGTGGCAATTTAATCACTAATTATGGATGCTAATGCTCCTTCATATTCTCAGGCAAGACATGGAACCCGATCTCCTACAAAGAAAAGGACAAAGGAATTAGATCGTTTGGAAGATAGTCTGAAATCACTGATAAACGATGCAAAAAAACAAAATTTACCGTTGGATAGAGTTCCTTCATGGTTGCTTGAATGGGAATCTCCTTGGAAAGGACGAATCAATGGTGGTGAATTATTGAGCATAGGAGAGAAGGAATTATATGATCTGGGAATCAGGACTAGGAAAAGATTTCCAAATTTGTTTGATGAGGAGTACCATCCTGGCATATATACTATAAATGCAACTCAGGTTAGTTTATCCTTAACTTTCTTTTCTCTGTCTAGATTGATTTGATTTGTTTTTCCCAGTTTTTTCTCTGTTTGATTAATGCAGTTGGAAATTTGGGTCTAGTCAATATCAGTTTATTTCAAGAAAGAAATGAATTGTTATTTTGAGTTGATGGGTAAAATGCTGTGGTTTGATGATCAAATCTACTGCAACTGCAACTTATGTTGTCAACTAGGAATTTTAAGTGTTCATATGTAATATGAAGTGTCGTGTCTTGTCATACAAGTGTTTGGCAGGGGCTTTTCCACCAATAAGCCAGTAAAAGAAATTCCTGAAATGCTACATAGTGGGAAGTATCTACTAAAATACTGCACCAGAAATTGCTCACTTATAAATCTTAACTCATTCACAAACTGAATGATTTCTGGGGCAGTATTTTGGTAGATATTTCTTGCATCTCGGTAATTTCTTTTACTATTTGTAGTATATTAGTAAAAAAGCCTTTTGGCCTGTGTCAAACACGAACGGCTCCTTTTATGAAGCGGATGGGCTTCATAGGCTGTGAATTAAGAGAGGACTTTTCTATGCTTGTACAGAAATTTTGACCTTAGAAAACTTGTGCAACTATCTTCTCTGTCAAACAGATTCCTCGAGCATCAGCTAGTGCTGTGGCATTTGGAATGGGGCTTTTCAGTGGGAATGGAAGCCTTGGAGCAGGGAAGCACCGAGCTTTTGCTGTTACAAGTGCAAGTAATGCCAGCGACATACTTCTGAGATTCTTTGATACGTGTAGTAACTATAAGGTATTTTGTGGCCTATGCATTTTAGATGGTACTTTACTGAATTGCACTATTTTGTTTATCTAATTTCCTTATGTACATATGCTTGTTATGCTTTATAATGCCATATATCTGTCCAGACTCTGTCTGTCACCCTGCTCATGAGCTCTTTCTTTATCAATGAAGAATTTCAGGAAACAGAAGGAGCCTGAAGTTAATGAACGAAAGAAGACTATCTTGGGTGAGATTACTTCTGCATTGGCTGGCCGCTATGGGCTGCACTTTGGAGGGGAGGTTATATCTTCTCTTTGGTTTCTGTGTAAACAGGTGATCACTACTTATCTTTGTGCCTTGCCCCTTTTTGTTTAAACGTCAAACAATTACTTCTGGTTTTGGGAGTCTACAACTAAGATTTTACTGATGCAATGGGGGTTGCTTTTTTCTTTACAATTTCCCAATTGGTGGTTGATCTTGGCAGGAAGCATCCTTGTTGGATAAAACAGATGGAGCATGTAAACTGTTCAACACTTCTGAGGTATCTAGTATGAGACCTTACAGCAAAGACTTATTCTCAGTATTAAATGTCTTCTGGCATAAAAGATTTCAGAAATTGAGTTAGCTTCGACCTGATTTTACAAGGCCAAGTTTGACTTGGTATTTGTTTATCCCTAACTATTGAATGCTCATTGAAATGTTGATTTTGCTTGTGTCCTTTTAGATTACTTCGTTAGAGTGGACGGATGACCTGGAGCTCTATGAATTGAAGGGTTATGGAAATTCACTAAACTATAGAATAGCCGTGCCTTTACTTGAAGATGTTGTTGAATCCATGGAGCAAGCTATTCAAGCTAAAGAAGGTAGTTGACACACACACATGCGCACAAAAATAATTTTTGTCAACTTCGCTTATTTATAAGTTGGCTCCTATTTGATTGTAGTAAACGTTGCCTATCTAGCAAAAAATCTTTTGTTTTCGAAAAAACGTACTCAGTTATATTTGCCTTGAATTTTATCGAAGGCAAATTCACTATCTTGAAGCTTGAACAATTAAGTAAAGATTATAAATAGTTTAATAATACCTAATGTTCCCCCATCAGATGAGCCCATTGGGATTGAAGTTTGATAGAAACATTTTGGAGAATCATGACCCCAAAAGCTAGTCCATGAGTTTAGGAGGTTCAAGCTAAGAATTTGTGTGTTTAGTGTGGGATTAAATCCTATACCTTGCAATTGGGTTCTAACAAAGTGACTTAAAGTTTGTTAAGTAAAGGTCTTATAATAGTTTTATAAGCTCTAACTGTCATGTTGTTCTACCGTATCAAACATGTACTAGTATTTACATATGGTTTAGATTTTTGGGGAAGGTCATACTTACAAATGGTCATGTAGTACATATAGTTGTTTGGCTTTTAAATGATGTCTGTATGAAATTTTCTTTTGGCATATTTTCATTTTGCTGGTTGTGGTTTTTTGGCAGAAAAACGAACTCCTCGAAGCTATGAAAAGGCAAGACTTCGGTTTGCCCATGCTGAAACTCTACTTCCTTTCTCATGCTTGATCAGTCTTTTTGAAGGATCTGGTGAGGCTGTAAAAGTGATAGCATCAATAACTGAAAACTAAATCATGGATCATATTACTCCCTCTTATCCTTAATATAAAAGCTATTTATCTAATTTGCATCGATTGAGAAAATGAAATAAATTAGTTAGCTAAAACAAATATAACTTAACCTCCTTAAAATAATCTTGTGTAACAATATGTTATATATCAGTTTATAAGCTAGGTACATTAGTTTGGTAATAAATACGGATAACAAAGTGGATTGAGGTCTCATATTTAGAATCAAATCCAACTCTATAACTAGCTTCTATATTAAGGATTGGAGGTAGTATTTTGGAATTGCTACTTGCAGTGTGCTTATAGTCAGTGTCACTTTGGTTGTCCGCAGAATTTGGTCAGATTCAAAAGGAGCAACTTGGCCAGCCCCATCAAATGCCTCCCCATAAAAGAAAATGGCGGGGGAGCACTATGGTACCTTTTGCTAGTAACAACATGTTGATCCTCTATAGTTGTCCAGCAACAGAGAAATCCACCAACAGTTACTTTGTGCGAGTTCTGCACAATGAACATCCCATGCCAATGCCAGTAAGCTTTTGAAATTGATCTGACATTATGCTAAGTCTAAGTTGAATCCCAGCTACAGTTTAGACGTTTTATAATTTTAAACTTGGCTTTGTTAATGTTGTCATCATTTGTGCTTTTTGTTTTTGGTACAGGCTTGTGACCATTCTGATTTCTGTCCATTTGAAGTATTCAAGGTAGTTTGAATAATCCTGATCTAATGCTTCAGATCATTCATGCTGCACTTTATAGTTGTGGAATCCTTCTATTGCAGTATTCTGATTTCTATGTTCTCTTATACAGGAAAAGGTATATGCGCCTCATAAGGAGCATACGTTTGATACACTCTGTAATGGGAAGGGAGAACACACAGGTGAACAAGGAAAAGGCGATAACAACCGCAAAGATGAGCTTTAGGCTACCATGGGTTTCGTTTAGCCCTTTTTCCTTGTTGGTGCCGCTTTACTAATTTTCAGCATGGGAGAAAGCAACTCTAATGAAAGTTTAGAACAATGTTTCTGTTGGGTTTCATTTAGTGAATTTTGATAAAACTTAGCTCGACTCGTTACAAGTGAGATCAAAATCATTTTTTCCCACCATAATATGCCTATCATGTTTGATTGGAAAAATGAACTTTATTACAAAAAACTGACTTAAATTTTGTCGTGAGAAAATTTTTACTGATTTTATATCTTACTAACCCTATTTTTCCCCCCTAAATATGGGATAAAAGTGGTAGTTATATTTTTCCTAATATTTGCTCTGCTTATTACACCAAGGTGTTGGCATGTTACGGCAAAACAAAAAAAAGGAAGTGTTGGCATATTTTTAATTCTCAGCCATATTTTGTTAAATGTTACTATTTCCAATTATTAATATAAGAGCTAGTTGACTAATTTGAGTAGATTAAGAAAACAAGTTAAGTTAGTTATTTATAATAAATAGATATTATTTTTTTAAAAATATCCTTACTAATCAAATGTATTAGTTAGAATTATCAATATTATAAGAACTGTTTTAATTTTTTTTTTAAAAAAAACATGAGGCACGGCTAAAAAATTAAGTGACAGATGAATTGTTCGACCAAAAGCCCCAAACCCAAACATACAGCCGACTCGTTACGCGTTCGGTTCCCGCTACGCCAGAAGCCAGAACGTTCTCCACTGTCAATTATTCAAGGTGAAGTATTTTTGTATACGCACCATCATTTAGCCTATGCAAAAGTAACTTGCTATAAATTAAAGTAAAACTATAGTTCTGGCAATACTATAGTTAATCAAGCACTGAGTACTGGGGTGTTTGGGTAATCTCAGAATCACTTTTCAGAAGCACTTTTCCGTAAATCGAGACAAATTCCTCCACATATTTACTTCGTATACTGTAAAAGCACTTCTGAAACCATAGTTTTAATCTTACTCAAACACCCCCTATATGATTTATGAAAAAAACAAATGTATTGGATCCGTTATTAAGTTTTCATATTAACATTTTCGACTTAAAATCTCAAACTGCGCAATTCCTTTTGTAATTTAGTGCTATATGACTAATTAAATAGTATTACCTCTGGTCCTTAATATAGGACTTCGTTTTACTTTTATTTTGATCCTAAATATAAGATCCCAATCCATTTTGTTTCTAATATTTATGTATTTTTTTTCTAAAATAATTCTTCTAACAATGGTAGTTCTAGCTAATACACTTGATTAGCAAAAATATTTTAGAAAATACAACACCTATTTATGACAAATAACTAACTTAACTTTCTTCCTTAATCCCCTCAAATTAGTCAACTGGTTTTTATAATTAGGACCGGAGATAGTATTGAATCTAGAAAGTCTCCCTAAAAAAGTTATTATTCCACCCATGAGTTTACAAGTGATAACGATATATTTAAATATAATATAGGATAATACTAGCTTTAGTTCTAATTATAAGAGCTAGTTGACTAATTTGAAGAGATTAAAAAAATAAATCAAGTTAGTTATTTGTAATAAATAAATATTGTTTTTCTTAAAATATCTTTATTAATAAAGTGTATTGGCTAGAACTACCATTATTAGAAAGATTACCTTAAAAAAATACATAAATATGAGAGACAAAATAAATTTAGATCTTATATTTAAGATCAAAATAAAAGTTAAATAAGGTTCTATATAAACGGGGTAGTATATCGAAGGTGGCAATGGCATCTAAATATATCTTTGGAAGAAAGATAAACAATTGATGTACAATTTTTTTTTTGGTGAAAAATAAGAAGTCTCCGAAGCAAGGAAACAGGAGGTATTTAATTAATTATATTATTTATTAGTGTTGGGTTTTCCAACAAGACCATCTTTAATGTATTAAAAGATGCCTAAGTGCTTATCTAAGAATTACTCCTCTGATCTTATTTATAAGACAGAAAGAGATGATATTTTTTTGTCCTATTTATAGGACATTGAGAGAAATTTTTTGTGTGGATGTATAATTCTACCCCTTATTTATTATTTTATTGACTTTATTTACATGAGATATAATGTATATTAAATATGGATAAAATTGGAAAGTTATTAAATTTTAAATAAAAGTCAATGAAATTTAAGGTTTTTCTAGATCTGTGTGAACATGTTGAAAAAATTCTTATAAATAAGATCAGAGGAATAGCACATAAAAAAATGGAAGGAGATCCTATCAAAGTTTCTCCTCTCTTTTTCTTCTCCAGATCTGATCTATACTGCCGAATCAAAGAATAAATAGTTCGGATTTAATATTTTAAAAACTATTATTATTATATTCCATAAATAAGAGAGAAGGTGACATCTATTATTTAAAATATTAAATCTAAATTATCCATTTTTTAATTCAATGGCGGAGATGAAATTCTAAGGAAAAAATGAGATGGGTTTCAAGAGAATCCAGAGCCCATAAAAACTCTTTTTAAAATGACATTTAAACAAATTGTCTTTTTAAATTGGTTAAAAATGACTTTTTTTCAATAACGGTTTGCCTATTGCACCAATCTCTTAAAAAAACTAGTGTATTAAATTAAAAAAATACAAATTTTATTTACAAATTTTAAAAAAAATATATTGTGATATTATATTAATATTTAATTCATTACTTACCGCTATCTCCTCAACTTCATCCGACGCACGCCCGTCTCGGGGTCTATACAAAATTAGCCACATCTCACCATAAGTGGGCGTGTATCCCTGCTCTTGCTGCGTCTTTTCCCTCTGTAAATGAAACGAAAGAAATAATTAGTTACAAATTAAATACATATACATATTTAACAAATTTATTTCAAGTACTCACAATCTCATTATAGGTGATCGCAAAGCTCCTAGATCCAGTCCTATGACGTATCGTTTGATGCCTGATGCTCCCAACATTTTTCGCGGAAAGAGCCTGAAGCAAAATGTAAAAAAATTAAATTAAATTAGTCAAATTGGACAAAAAATAAAGAAATTATAATTAATATAATATTATCATACCATCTGATTAGCCGACATCCTAAAATAGATGTAACTGGACTAGTCTTGCTTTGGGACTCCACCAGGTACATCTGCCAGTATCTCCTGCAGGGGCCTTGTCCCGTCACCTTTCTTCTCCCTCCACAGGTCGACTCTCCTGTTCTTCCATGCCACCCCAAGCCTCTTGATCGTGTCGGCTCTCAACTCCTCCCCCAGTATAAATTTATTATGTGATTAAAACAATAAATTAAGTAAATAACAAATTATAAACAAACAATTAAGCAATTTCAATAAAAATATATATTTATTTAACTAATTTAAAAATATTATAAATAAAATATAAATTATATCAATAACAAATCATAATTAAACAATTAAATAATTTAAATGAAAATATATTTTTACTCAACTAATTTAAAATTATTATAAGTAATAAATTAATGAAATCAATAACAAATTATTTTCAAAAAATAAAGTAATTTAAATAAAAAATATATATATTCATTTAACTACTTTAAAAATATTATAAATAACAAATAAGTTAAATAAATAAACAATTACAATAAAAAAATTAAATAATTTGAAAACAAAATATATAATCATTTATTTAAATTAAAAAAATTATAAATAATAATTTTATATTACCTTTATCATTTCCCAACCTTGCTGCTTTTTCTCTGAGGTGATCTGCTTCTAGTCCTGCACGTAGATGGGAAACAGCGTCCACTACTGACCAAGGAGGTGCACGTACTTGTTGTACAATTGGCCACCTTTCTTCGTTGGTTGGCCCAACTCATTGAGTGGTACAACCACCCGTCCGCTTGTCATCATAGACAGCTCTCTGGCTGTCAGCCTCCTATAGGACCTATTCCCTCTCAGAGTCTGTAAAATTTAATTAAGAAATAAATTATATATCAATGAATTAAAACAATTTCTATATAAATTAAATAGTTGTCAAATTTAAAAAAGTTAAATAAATATTTACCCTCAAATTCCACCTCAAAACCGGCCTGATGTCTGGGAGCAGGACGCTGCTCAGCATGGGGATTCTCATTCCCCTGAACCTGCTCCTCCTGCTCCTCCTCCTCAGCAGCATCAGCATAGGATTGTTCATCTCCAATAAAATGAGCCTCCTCAGTCCGCTCAATATCGTCCTGCTTCATAAAGCTGAGGAGATCCTCCTCGTTGAGATCATAGTCATGAATGCTGGGGAATGGCTCACCAGTATCATGACCGCCATCACGACGATCCTCACTAGGTCCTGCCCTCTCAGGATCAACTGGCGCCTTCCCTGGCCGACGACTCATCCTAATAACAACAAATAGTAATTATTTATAAATAAAACAAAAAGAGAAATTATTTATAAACAAAAAATATAATAAATTAAATAAAAAATAAGAATAAAAATTATTTATAAATAAATTACTATTTCTACCTGAAAATAGGGATATGCAACTGAATCCGAACTCAGATATATTTTGTGGAGAGAATTCAGCAGGGCTTTGCTTCACGAACGAATGAAATAGTAAAAATGACTGTGGGGGGTATATATAGACAGTGAATTTCTAGCGGTTTTACCCAAACCACTAGAAATTTCTAGCGGTTGTCATTAAAACCGCTAGAAATGTCTAACGGTTGGCTGCCGCATTTAAGGCATCTCAGGAAATATACAAATTTTCTAGCGGTTTCTAAGTTAACCGCTAGAAATTTCTAGCGGTTTTGGCGACAATCACTAGAAACTAATAACGGTTATTAATTAAAACCATCTTGGGAAAATTAAATATTTTCTAGCGATTTTCGACAAAACCACTAGAAAAGTGCATGATTTACTAGCGGTTCACCAAACCGCTAATAAATTGGACGACTCTTTGCATTCTCTTGCGGTACCCAAACCGCTAGAAAATAAATGCTAGAATTTTGGCGCCAAGTTCGCGCCAAAACCGGGGAAGAGTTCTAGCCGTGATTTTCTAGTGGCTGGCATAGAACCGCTAGAAAATTACGGGCTCCACAGTCTTTATGGTCAAAGTGATGCTAATTTCTAGCGGTTTGTCGTAAAACCGCTAGAAATATATTAATTTGTAGCGGTTTGTTTGAACCGCTAGAAATGTTCAGCTACTAACTTGCTAATTTCTTATAGTGTCTCACTCCAAGCCTCCTCTTCATGTGCATTGTGTTAAAAACTGTCTTTTGCGCTTTCTAACATCTCTCTTCATCATCTTATCTATCATTTGACAGAAATTTTTTTCGCTAATTTATAATTTCTCTCCTTATTTTATTGACATCATTCTTAAAAATAGTTTTAATTTATTTCATTTAAAGTAGCTAACATGGGTGATCTGACCGTCTGTAATATTTGAACTGTTCATTTTAATATATCATTTGGTCTTAGTTCAAAAAAAAAATTCTAATTCTAATTTTTAAAGTCCTCTCTCCCAGGTACAAAGATAAATTTGAAGAGATAGAAAAATGAATATAAAAAATCTATAAATATCCAAATCAATTTTAGGGTCGTGATAATATATCAAAATCTAGATGATCATTAAAGTAATTGCGCATCTGGTTAAATTGAATATTATTGTTTGAGCTCAAACCAATCCAACTATTAGAATTATCATATGCACCAAACTATAGTTCAATGCCCCATATACTGTTTAATATATGACATAATTGTTAAGTTGATTTTGGTCTTAAATATAAGGTCTATTTCTTATATTTATTAATTTTTTCTAAATTACCTCTATGATTACTTTATCAACCACAATCAAGTGGAAGAGGGAAAGAGGATATTAAGGAAGATGATTATAGTGTTTTAAGAAAAATGTGTTATATTTCTTATAATTAACTAACTTATCTTATCTCTTTAATCTAATCAATTAGTTAAATATGTCTTATATTAAGGACTGAGAAGTATTATATATGCAAGGCATACGTTGACTACGTTCATACCGATCACCTTTTGGACCATATAAAAATTAAAAACACGTCATTGGCAAAAATTAAAAAATAAAAACGCGTCAAACTAACAGGGAACAAAATTATTATTTTGGGCTACGACACGTGATGAAATAATTGTTAAGTAATATTTAGTTAATGGGAAATTTTTTTTGGTAAAATATTAAGAAATATTTTAGTTCAAACAAAGCGTCAATCAATGTTGTGATTCAGCAATTAACTAACCGTCCAAAAAATGAAATTTGAATTTTAAAATTAAAAGAAAGGTTTATATAATGTATATTTTGGTTTTAATGAAGACACGGCGTGTATATTTTTAGAATAAAATAGAGGTGTTTATAATTCAAACCAAATGTAGAGAAAGTAAGTGTATTTTGTTCTGTATTTTGTTATGTTTCGCAGTCATAAAAACTATTACTTCCTGTGTTTGATATATAAGAGGAAGAAAACTAATTTATGATCTTATATTTATAATTAAATTAAATCTCAAACTAGTTTTTATATAACATTAAAGACAGGAGATACTAATAACTATGACTTCGCAGGTTGTGTGAAGCTAAGTCCAGTTTGAGACTAATATCAAAATTTAGGCAAACAAAAAAGAGATCAAATTTGAAGAACTAAAATTATTATAGTTTTAAATTTTAGAGACTAAAACTAAAATATAGTCAAATTTTAGGGATTAAACATGGTATTGATTCCTTGAAAAAATTTCAAATACATTCATAGGCCAAATTCGCGCATGTGGCGTTTACTGGTGTAATATTAATCAATGTCACATGAGAACTTTTGTGAGAACGCGGGTTTTAGTATCTAAAGCCTATTGTTTTTCCCCTTTTTAATAAGGCATTCGTTGTTTGACTGTGATGTCGTGTCATTGACCATGCATGTATTAACAAAACTTTGATGCTACTGGATTGTAAAATTATTGGTGGGACATTTTTTTCCAAAGAAGTAATTATGAATATAATCATATGAAGTTTTTTTTAACAAAAAAAATTAGAAGTTATATATTACTTAAGGTTACAAATGAGATCAAACTCATAACATTCCATTTATAGGGTCACAAAGTGAATGTCATAATCATGCAAAATTGAACAAATCAATCTATGCGCACAGAATTAAAAAAAAAATAGAAAAAATTAGTCTTATTGTTTGAATATTTTTTAGCTCAATCCCTGTAATTTGGAGCCGATTATGAATAGGAATTTAAACTTCAACTGAATGCAACTCAATCTTTATAATTTAATCATTTCAAATATTGGTCTCTATATGGTAGACAATAAAATTATATATTTCATGAAGGCTAGGGATTTAAGTTTTAACCGTTAAAACTCGGTAGTGTAATAAATTAAAGTTTAGTTATTAAATTTCAACAAAGCCAAGACGATAACAATTGCAAAGCTTAAGGACTGAAGTTACAGCTTTATCCAACTTATAAAAACCAAAATGGTTAAATTTTCAAAAGGCCAACAGTGTAAAGGCACAGGTGTGTAAAGGACATAATTATATACTTTTTCTATGAATACAATAAAAGATTAACACGTGTGAGTTGTTGGACCCACAGCCTCCATTGTTCTTCTTGAGTTCATAATTCTCAAGAGAGCGTTACTGTCGGATGTGGTAATTCAGAACTTCAGTCTGGTTATTCGATTGCATAGTTAAGCTCCAGCAATAATGAAGCACGCTCTGCTTTTTCTGGGCATACTTTTGTTGTCCACATTAGGCTTCTACTCCACTGCACAAGGAGATTTCGATGTTCGCCAACATCTCTCTACTGTGACCAGGTGCTTTCTGCATTTCCATCTCATATGTTCTCATATGCTGAAACAGATTTGAAAGTTTCTCTGCATACTAATTCATTCTACAGAAACAGTTAGTTTTCAAAATTTCTTGAAGCTTAAGCATTGAAGTTTTCATTTGTGACCGATTGTTTGATTGTTCTTTGATTCTCACTGCAGATATGGAGTTGTGAAAGACATTGCTGACAATTCCTTTGTTCCTTCTGATATTCCTGAAGGATGTGTTCCAATCCACTTAAATCTTGTGGTAACTTTCGCTAACAATTATTCAGCTTTCCACTGTTAAAAATCATGGCGCCATAGATATAGAAGGAAAACTTAGACAAATAGTCTGCTGTATGACGAATTTTCTTGCCTTTCAAAATGATCCATCTGTGACAATTTAATCACGAATTATGGATGCTAATGCTGCTTCATATTCTCAGGCAAGACATGGAACTCGATCTCCTACAAAGAAAAGGACAAAGGAATTAGCTCGTTTGGAAGATAGTCTGAAATCACTGAGAAGCGATGCAGAAAAACAAAATTTAACGTTGGATAGAATTCCTTCATGGTTGCTTGGATGGAAATCTCCTTGGAAAGAAGGGAGCAATGATGGTAAATTAATGAGCATAGGAGAGGAGGAATTACGTGATCTGGGAATGAGGACTAGGCAAAAATTTCCAAATTTATTTGATGAGGAGTACCATCCAGACATATATCCTATAAATGCGACTAAGGTTAGTTTATCCTTAACTTTCTTTTCTGTCTAGATTGATTTGACTTGTTTTTCCCAATTTTTTCTCTCTGTTTGGTTAATTCAGTTGGAAATTTGTGTCTAGTCAATATCAGTTTATTTCAAGAAAGAAATGAGTGGTTATTTTGAGTTGATGGGTAAATGCTGTGGTTTGATGGTCAAATCCACTGCAACTGCCACTTATGTTGTCAACTAGGAATTTTAAGTGTTCATATGTAATGTGAAGTGTCATGTCTTGTCGTACAAGTGTTTGGCAGGGGCTTTTCCACCAATAAGACAGTAAAAGAAATTACCGGAATGCTACATAGTGGGAAGTGTCTACTAAAATACGTCACCAGAAATCGCTCACTTCTAAATCTCAACTCATTCACAAACTGAATGATTTCTGGGGTAGTATTTTGGTAGATATTTGTTGCATCTCGGTAATTTCTTTTACTGTTTGTAGTATATTAGTAAAAAGGCCTTTTGGCCTGTGTCAAACACGAGCGGCTCCTTTTATGAAGCGGATGGGCTTCATAGGCTGTGAATTAAGAAAGCACTTTTCTATGCTTGTACAGAAATTCTGACCTTAGAAAACTTGTGCAACTATCTTCTCTGTCAAACAGATTCGTCGAACATCAGCTAGTGCTGACGCATTTGGAATGGGGCTTTTCAGTGGTAATGGAAGCCTTGGACCAGGGAAGCACCGAGCTTTTGCTGTTACAAGTGCAAGTAATGCCAGCGACATACTTCTGAGATTCTTTGATATATGTAGTAACTATAAGGTATTTCGTGGCCTATGGATTTTAGATGGTACTTTACTGAATTGCACTATTTTGTTTATCTAATCTCCCATGTACGTTTGTTTGTTATGCTTTATAATGCCATATATCTGTCCAGACTCTGTCTGTCACGCTGCTCATGAACTCTTTCTTTATCAATGAAGAATTCCACGGAAAGGAAGAAGCCTCTTGTTGATAAACGCAAGGACCCTATCTTTGATGAGATTACTTCTGCATTGGTTGGCCGCTATGGGCTGAACTTTACAAGGGAGGATATATCTTCTCTTTGGTTTCTGTGTAAACAGGTGATCACTGCTTATCTTTGTGCCTTGCCCCTTTTTGTTTAAACGTCAAACAATTGCTTCTGGTTTTGGGAGTCCACAACTAAGATTTTTTTACCGATGCAATGGGGGTTGCTTTTTTCTTTACAATTGCCCAATTGGTGGTTGATCTTGGCAGGAAGCATCCTTGTTGGATAAAACAAATGGAGCATGTGAACTTTTCAACTCTTCTGAGGTATATAGTAGGAGACCTTACAGTGAAGACTTATTCTCTGTATTAAATGTCTTCTGGCACAAAAGATTTCTGAAATTGAGTTAACTTGGACCTGATTTTACAAGGCCAAGTTTGACTTGGTATCTATCCCTAACTATTGAATGCTCATTGAAATGTTGGTTTTGCTCGTGTGCTTTTAGCTTACTTTGTTAGAGTGGACGGATGACCTGGAGCTCTATGAATTGAAGGGTTGTAGAGATCCACTAAACTATATAATGGCAGTGCCTTTACTGGAAGATGTTGTTGAGTCCATGGAGCAAGCTATTCAAGCTAAAGAAGGTAGCTTATATATATCTACACACACAAATAATTTTTGTCAACCTCGCTTATTTATAAGTTGGCTCCTATATGACTGTAGTAAACGTTGCCTCTCTAGCAAAAAAATCTTTTGTTTTCGAAAATACGTACTCCGTTGTATTCGCCTTGAATTTTGTCACAGACAAATTCACTGTCTTGAAACTTGAACAATTAAGTAAAGATTATAAATAGTTTAATACTCCCTCCGTTCCTTATTATAAGAGATATTTGATACTTATGGTATGTTTCTATATATAAGAGACACTTAAAAGTTGTCTCTATTTTTTTGTGTTGATTTCCTATTTTACCCATATTTATTGTCTTCAACTCACATTCTCTCTCCCTCATACTTCTCTTTCTTTTAATAATTTAATTGTACTCTCTCATGCTCTCTCTCCTTATTAATGAGGGTATTTTTGAAAAAAAAAATTATACTTTTTATACATTGATTGTTCTTAACTAATTTTAACTTTTTTTTTAATTAACGTAATTCAGTTATTTGTCTCTTATAATAAAGAATGGAGGGAGTAATATCTAATGTTCCCCCATCGGATGAGCCAAACGTTTTGGAGAACCATGACCCCAAAAGCTAGTCCATGAGTTTAGAAGGTTCAAAGCTAAGAATTTGTGTGTTTAGTGTGGGACTCAAAACCCTATACCTTGCAATTGGGTTCCAACAAAGTGACTTAAAGTTGTCAAGTAAAGGTCTTATAATAGTTTTATAAGCTCCAACTGTCATGTTGTTCTACTGTATCAAACATATAATAGTATTTACGTGTGGTCTTACAAATGGTCATGTGGCATATATACTTGTTTTGCCTTTTGAATGATGTCTGCATGAAATTTTCTTTTGGCATATTTTCATTTTGCTGGTTTTTTTTTTTTTTTTTGGTTAGAAAAACGAACGCCCGGAAGCTATGAAAAGGCAAGACTTAGGTTTGCCCATGCTGAAACTCTACTTCCTTTCTCATGCTTGCTCGGTCTTTTTCATGAAGGATCTGGTGAGGCTTTTAAAGTGATAGCATGAATTACTGAAAACTAAACCATGGATCATATTACTCCCTCTAGTCTTTAATATAAGAGCTATTTAATTAATTTAGACATATTAAAGAAATGAAATAAATCAGTTAACTAAAAGAAATATGACTCAATCTCTGTAGAATAACCCTATGTAACAATGGGTTATATATTGGTTTATAAGTTAAATTATTTTGGTGAAAAAAGATAAATATGGATGATAAAGTGGACTAAGGTCTTATATTTAAAACTAAATCCAACTATATATTAAAGATTGGAGGTAGTATTTTGGAATTGCTACTTGCAGTGTGCTTATAGTCCGTGCACTACAAAAAAATAGACTTTAGGCGACGACTTTCGGCGGCGACAAAAAAAGTCGCCGCTGAAACCAAGACTTTCAGCGGCGACAAAAGTGTCCCCGCCGAAAGTGGACTTTCAGCGGCGACTTTTCTAGTCGCCGCTGAAAGTTCGCCATTGAAACCAAGACTTTCAACGGCGACAAAAGTGTCGCCGCTGAAAGTGGACTTTCAGCGGCGACTTTTTTTTGTCGCCGCTGAAAGTATAATATAATAATATATATTTTATTTTACAATATTAATAAACAAATTCAATCTGGCTCAGCGGCAAGAAGGTTGGACACGAAGGGAGGCGGTCACGAGTTCGAACCTGGAAGAAGACACATTTAAGGTGAAAATATTTAGACGATGACGTGGCGAGGAGGAGTGACGTGGCAATGACGTGGAGGTGGCTAGTGATGATGTGGCGATCGGCGGTGATGACGTGGCCGCCGATGGCAATGACGTGGAGGTCGACGGTGCTGACGTGGCGGCCGGAGACGATGACGTGGCACCGGCGGTGATGACGTGGCATTGGTAAAGCCAATTCTTCTTAGGCATTACTTTCAGCGGCGACAAAAAAGTCGCCGCAGAAAACACTTTCGGCGGTGACATTTGTCACCGCTGAAAAGCCTTTTGGCGGCGACAAGAGTGTCGTCGCCGAAAGTGTTTTCTGCGGCGACTTTTTTGTCGCCGCCGAAAGGCTTTTCAGCGGCGACAAATGTCGCCGCCGAAAGTGTTTTCGGCGGCGACATTTGTCGCTGCTGAAACTTCTAAAAGTCGTCGCTGAAAGTATCTTTTAACGGCGACTTTTTTAGTTGCCACTGAAAGTTTTCAGCCACGGCTGCTACGGCAACGACTTTTCAGCGGCGACTTGTCGCCGCAAAAAACTTTCGGCGGCGACTTTTGTACTTTCAGCGGCGACTTCAATTTTTTTGTAGTGGTGTCACTTTGGCTGTTTGCAGAATTTGATCAGATTCAAAAGGAGCAACCTGGGCAGCTCCCTCCAAAGCTACCCCAGAAAAGAAAATGGCGGGGGAGCGCTATAGTTCCTTTTGCTAGTAACAACATGTTGATCCTCTATAGTTGTCCAGCGACAGAGAAATCCACCAGCAGTTACTTTGTGCGAGTTCTGCACAATGAACATCCCATGCCACTGCCAGTAAGCTTTTGAAATTGATCTGACATTATGCTCAGTTTCAGTTGAATCGTAGCTACAGTTTAGACTCTTTATAATTTTAAACTTGGCTTTGTTAATTCTGTTATCACTTGTGTTTTTTGTTTTTGGTACAGGCTTGTGACCATTCTGATTTCTGTCCATTTGAAGTATTCAAGGTAGTTTGAATAGTCCTGATCTAATGCTTCAGATCATCCATACTGTACTGTATAGTTGTGGAATCCTTCTATTGCAGTATTCTGATTTCTATGTTCTCTTATACAGGAAGAGGTATATGGGCCTCATGAGAAGCATACGTTTGATGCAATCTGTAATGAGAAGGTAGAACACACAGGTGACCAAGGAAAAGGCGATAACAACCGCAAAGATGAGCTTTAGGTTACCGTGGGTTACATTTAGCCCTTCTTCCTTGTTGGTGCCGCTTTACTAATTTTCAGCATGGGAGAAAGCAACTATAATGAAATTGTAGAACAATGTTTCTGTTAGGTTTCATTTCCTGAATTTTGATAAAACTTAGCTCGACTTGTTACAAGTCAGATCGAACTCATTTGTTCCCCCGTATAACACGCTTGTCATGTTTGATTGGAAAAACGAACTTTATTACAAAAAAAATCTGGCTTAAATTTTGTCATAAGAAATTTTTTACTGATTTTATATCTTACTAACCCTATTTTTCCCCCCTAAATATGGGATAAAAAATTGTGGTAGTTATATTTTTCCTGATATTTGCTTTGCTTATTACACCAAGGTGTTGGCATGTTAGGGCAAAAAAAACAAAAAGTGTTGGCATATTTTTAATTCTCAGCCATATTTTGTTAAATGTTATTATCTTTGATTATTAACATAAGAATTAGTTGACTAATTTGAGTAAATTAAAAAAGTAGGTGTTGTTTTTTCAATAATATCTTTACTAATCAAGTGTATTAGTTAGAATTATTATTATTATGAAGATTACTTTAAAAAAATTAATAAACATGAGACACAGTTAAAAAATTAAGTAACCGATGAATTCTTCGACCAAAAGCCTCACTCTTAACGCGCTTGGTTCCCGCTACCTCAGAAGCCAGAACGTTCTTCACTGGTCAATTATTCAAGCTGAAGTATTTTTGTATACGTACCATCGTTTAGCTTATGCAAAAGTAACTTGTTATAAATTAAAGTAAAACTATAGTTCTGGCAATACTATAGTTAATCAAGCACTGAGTATATGATTTATGGAAAAAAAAATGTATTGGATCCGTGTTTAAGTTTTCATATTAACATTTTCGACTTAAAATCTCAAACTGTGCAATTCCCTTTAGTAGTTTAGTGCTGCATGACTAATTAAATAGTATTGAATCTAGAAAGTCTCCATGAAAAAGTTATTATTCCACCCACGAGTTCACAATTGATAACGACATATTTAAATATAATACAGGATAATGTATCAAAGGTGGCAATGGGATCTAAATATGTCTTTGGAAGAAAGCTAAACAATTGATGTACACTTTTTTTGGTGAAAAATAAGAAGTCTCGAAGCAAGGAAACAAGAAGTATTTAATTAGTTATATTATTTGTTAGTGTTGGGTTTTCTAACAAGAGCATCTTTAATATATTAAAACATGCCTAAGTGCCTATCTAAAAATTATTTCTCTGGTCTTATTTATAAAATAGAGAGAAAAGGCATTTTTTGGTTCTATTTATAGGGTACTGAGAGAAATTTTTTGTGTGGATATAAAATTTTACCTCTTATTTATTATTATGTTAACTTTGTTTACATAAGGTATAATGTATATTAAATAGGAATAAAATTAGAAAGTTATTAAATTTTAAATGAGAGTTAATGAAATTTAGAGTTTTTCTTCATCTATGTAAAACATGCTGGAAGTACCCTATAAATAGGACTAGAGGAGTAGCACATAAAAAATGGAAGGAGGTCCTGTCAAAATCCCTCCTCTCTTTTTCTTCTCTAAATCGAATCTATATTGTTGGATCAAAAAATAAATAGTTCAGATTTAATATTTTAAAAACTATTATTATTATATTACATAAACAAGAGAGAAGGTGACATCTATTATTTAAAATATTAAATCTAAATTATCCATTTTTTATTCAACAGTAGACATGAAATTCTAAAAAAAAATGAGAGGGGGTTTCAAGAGAATCCAGAGCCCATAAAAAACTCTTTTTAAAATGACCTCTTAACAAATGTCTTTTTAAATTGGTTAAAAATAATTTTTTCTTTTTAAATAACAGTTCTACGTATTATCCCAATTCTTAAGAAACTAGTGTATAAAATTAAAAAAAATACAAATTTTATTTACGAAAATTCCAATTTTTTTTTCCTAGTCAAATGCATTCCAGTATTATAAAATTTTGTCATTCTAGTCAAATGCATTACAATTTTTTTCTTTTGGAGAAACACCACCGTTGCTAGTATTATGTGTTCCGCTTTATTAGATTATCAACTCTTGTGTCCTGACTTCTCACTCCAAGCCTCCTCTTCATGTTCATTGTGTTAAAAACTGTTTTTTGCGCTTTCTAGCATCTCTCTTCAGTCTTCATCATCTTATCTATCATTTGACAGGAAATTTTTTCGCTAATTTATAATTAGAAAAATAATAAATAAGGACCCCTTAATATGTGAAATTACAATTTGTGACCTTGAATTTGAAAAATAATAAATAAAGACCCGGTCCCATATTGCAAATATGAAATCTTGGTAAAATGTCTGAAATGCCTCTCAACCAAGTTGTGATTTGGTCTACTAAAATTGTCATTCGTTAAAGTAAACTTGTCATTTTTCATAACCAACTTGTTATTTGGCATACCCTCAGCCATGTTGTGATTTGGTCTACTGAAGCTGTCGTTGGTTAAAGTGAACTTGTCATTTCCCATAGCTAACTTATCACTTGGCCGAGGGGCATTTTAGATATTTTACCAAGATTTCATATTTGCAATATGAAACTGGATCTGTATTTGTTATTTTTTAAATTTAGAGTCTCAAATAAAAATCCTAATTCTAATTTTTAAAGTCCTCTCTCCCAAGTATAATTTGAAGAGATAGAAAAATGAACATAAAAAATCTATAAATATCCAAATCAATTTTAGGGTCATGATAATATATCAAAATGTAGATAGCATCTGGTTAAATTGAATATTATAGTTTGAGCTTAAACCAATCCAACTATTAGAATTATCATATACACCAAAATATAGTTCAATGCCTCATATACTTCTCCAATCCTTGATATAAGACCTAATTATTGAGTTGATTTTAGTCCTAAATATAAGACTTATTTCTCATATTTATCAATTTTTTTTAAAATTATCCTTATGAATACTCTCAAATACAATCATGTGAAAGAGGGAGAGAGGATATTAAGAAAGATGATTATGATGTTTTAGAAAAAATATGTCATATTTTTTATAATTAACTAACTTACTTAACATTCTTAATTTAATCAAATTAGTTAAATATATCTTATATTAAGGATATGAGCAATATTTATATGCAAGGCGTGCGTTGACTACGGTCATACCGATCGCCTTTTGGACCATATAAAAATTAAAAACACGTCATTGGACAAAATAAATAAATAAAAACGCGTCAAACTAACATCTAACATAATTTATATTTTAACTTTCAATAATATAAGAAAAATTGAAAATACGTATTAAAATTATATTTTGGGCTAAGACACGTGATTAAATAATTGTTAAGTAATATTTAGATAATGGGAAATATTCTTTGGTAAAATATTAAGAAATATTTTAGTTCAAACAAAACGTTGTGTTGTGATTCATCAATTAACTACCCATCAAAAAAAAGAAATTTGAAATTTAAAATTAAAAGAAAGGTTTATATAATACTACCTCTGATCCTTAATATAAAATCTCATTTGACTTTTATGTTGATCCTAAATATAAGACCCCAATCTATTTTATCTCTCATATTTACTTAATTTTTTTCAAGATAGTCCTTCTAATAATTATAGTTTTAACCAACATACTTGATTAGTAAGGATATTTTAAGAAAGACAATACCTATTTATTACAAATAACTAACTTTACTTCTTTTCTTAATTTCTTTAAATTAGTCAACCGGCTCTTATAATTAGGACTGAAGGTAGTATATATTTTGGTTTTAATGAACACATGGTGTGGATATGTTTAAAATAAAATAGAGGTGTTTATAATTCAAACGAAATGTAGAGGAGGTAACTGTATTTTATTCCATATTTTGTTATGTTTCGCAGTCATAAGAACTATTACTTCCTGTGTTTAATATATAAGAGGAAGATAACTAATTTATGATATTACATTGATAATCAAATTAAATCTCAAACTAGTTTTTATATAACATTAAAGACAGGAGATATAAATATATTAAAACATGCCTAAGTGCCTATCTAACAATTACTCCTATGATCTTATTTATAAAACAGAAAAAGAAGATATTTTTTGGCCCTATTTATAGGGCAATAAGAGAAATTTTTTGTGCGGATGTACAATTTTATTCTTTATTTATTATTGTATTGATTTTATTTACATAAATATAATGTATATTAAATAGAGATAAAATTAAAAAGTTATTAAATTTTAAATCAGAGTTAATGAAATTTAAGGTTTCTTATAATTAACTAATTTACCTAACCTCTTTAATCTAATCAAATTAATTAAATATGTCTTATATTAAGGATCTGAAAAATATTATATATGCAAGGCTTATGTTGACTACAGTCATACCGATCACCTTTTGGACCATATAAAAATTAAAAACACGTCATTGGCAAAAATTAAAAAATAAAAACGCGTCAAACTATCAGCGAACAAAATTATTATTTTGGGCTAAGACACGTGATTAAATAATAGGTTAAGATGCATCCAGTATTCTAAAATATTTTTTCAGGTGCAACCAGCATCCTAAAGTATTTTGTGGTGTATCGAGCATCTTGAAGTATTTTTTAGGGCCATCTAACACCTTAAAGACAGGAGATATTAATAACTAAATACACACTTGGCTGAACCAGAACAAAATAAGCTATGACTTCGCCGGTCGTGTGACGCTAAGTCCAGTTTCAGATTAATATCAAAATTTAGGCGAAAAAAAAAAGAGATCAAATTTTAAGAACTAAAATTATTATAGTTTTAAATCTTAGAGACTAAAATTAAAATATAGTCAAATTTTAGGGATTAAACATGGTATTAATTCCTTAAAAATTTCAACTACTTTCATGGGCCAAATTAGGGGTGAGCATTCGATTTTTCGGTTCGGTTATCGGTGATAACCGAATTAACCGAATAACCGAATAGAGTAAATTTTAAACATCGAACCGAAACCGAATAACTAAACTAACCGAAACCGAATTAACCGAAAATTTCGGTTCGGTTAACCGATTAACCGAAATATATAAATATGAAAAATAATTTTAAATTAAAAATAATAATAAAACACAATTATAACCATTAATTAATAAATATTTCATCATTCAATGTGATTTATTATAATAATATTTATTATAATCATATTTATTGAATATAAATATATTTAAAAAGTTCACATATACCCACATATATATTTATTATAATAATAATAATTATTAAATATAAATATATAATATATTTATTTCGGTTATTCGGTTATAACCGAATTTTTTTTTTCTACTAACCGAACCGAACACCGAAACCGAATTGTTTAAGAAATAAAAACCGAATATATAACCAAAAACCGAAATAACCGAACCGAAAAACCGAAATTAAATTCGGTTCGGTTCGGTTTTCGGTTACGGTTCGGTTTTGCTCACCCCTAGGCCAAATTCGCGCATGTGGCGTTTACTGGTGTAATATTAGTCAATATCACATTAGAACTTTTGTGAGAACGTGGGATTTAGTATTTAAAGCCTATTGTTTTTCCCCTTTTTACTAAGGCATTCGTTGTTTGACTGTGATGTCGTGTCATTGACCATGCGTGTATGAAAATATCATTATCACTCATACCATATGTGATCTGAGGCCAATAAGGATGAATAATACGAAGAGGTGGGGTTAGGATGGGGAGCAGGTAGGGACAAGGGGCAATTCTTTTTCCACTATAAGTAAAAATACTAATGGCTTGAGGTTATACGAGCTCAATTTAACAAGACTTTGATGCTAAAATTATTGCTGGGACTTTTTTTCAAAGAAGTAATTATGAATATAATCATATGAATTTTTTTAAAAAAAAATTAGAAGGTATATATTACCTCAGGTTACAAATGAGATCAAACTCATGACATTCTATTTATAGGGTCACAAAGTGAAAGTCATAATCATGTAAAACTAAACATATCAATCTATGTGCATACAATAAAAAAAATTAGAAAAAATTAGTCTTATTGTTTGAATATTTTTGAGCTTAATCCCTATAATTTAGACTCGATTGTGAATAAGACTTTGAATTTTAACTGAATGCAACTCAATCCTTATAATTTAATCATTTCAAATATTGGTCTCTGCATGGTAGACAATAAAATTATATATTTTATGGAGGTTAGGGATTAAAGTTTTAACTGTTAAAACTCCAAGGATGGTAGTGTAATAAATTAAAGTTTAGTTATTAAATTTCAACCAAGCCAAGACGATAACAATTGCAAAGTTTAAGGACTGAAGTGACAACTTTATCCAACTTATAAAAACCAAAATGGTTAAATTTTCAAAAGGCCAATAGTGTAAAGGACAGGTGTGTAAAGGACATAAGTGCTTACATTTGCTATGAATACAATAAAAGATTAACACGTGTGAATTGTTGGACCCACAGCCACAGACGTAGAACGAGGAGGTTCTCCATTTTGCTTCTTGAGTTCATAGTTCTCAGAGAGCATTCCTTTCCGATATGGTAATTCAGAACTTCAGTCTGGTTATTCGATTGCATAGTTAAGCTGCAGCGATGATTAAACACGCTATGCTTTTGCTGGGCATACTTTTGCTGTTCACATTAGGCTTCTACGCCGCTGCACAAGGAGATTTCGATGTTCGCCAACATCTCTCTACTGTGACCAGGTCCTTTCTGAATTTCCATCTCATATGTTCTCATATGCTCAAACAGATTTGAAAGTTTCTCTGCATACTAATTCATTCTATAGAAACAGTTAGTTTTAAAAATTTCTTGAAGGTTAAGCATTGAAGTTCTCATTTGTGACCGATTGTTTGATTGTTCTTTGATGGTCACTGCAGATATGGAGTTGTGAAAGACATTGCTGACAATTCCTTTGTTCCTTCTGATATTCCTGAAGGATGTGTTCCAATCCACTTAAATCTTGTGGTAACTGTCGCTAACAATTATTGAGCTTTCCACTGTTAAAAATCATAGCGCCATAGATATAGAAGGAAAACTTAGACAAATAGTCTGCTTTATGACAAACTTTCTTGCCTTTCAAAATGATCCATCTGTGACAATTTAATCTCCAATTATGGATGCTAATGCTGCTTCATATTCTCAGGCAAGACATGGAACCCGGTCTCCTACAAAGAAAAGGACAAAGGAATTAGATTTTTGGAAGATAGTCTGAAATCACTGATAAGCGATGCTAAAAAACAAAATTTACCGTTGGATAGAGTTCCTTCATGGTTGCGTGAATGGGAATCTCCTTGGAAAGGACGGATCAATGGTGGTGAATTAATAAGCAAGGGAGAGAAGGAATTATATGAGCTGGGAATCAGGACTAGGCAAAATTTTCCAAATTTGTTTGATGAGGAGTACCATCCAGACATATATACTATAGATGTGACTCAGGTTAGTTTATCCTTAACTTTCTTTCCTCTGTCTGGATTGATTTGACTTGTTTTTCCCAATTTTTTCTCTCTGTTTGATTAATTCAGTTGGAAATTTGTGTCTAGTCAATATCAGTTTATTTCAAGAAAGAAATGAGTTGTCATTTTGAGTTGATGGGTAAATGCTGTGGTTTTGATGGTCAAATCTACTGCAACTGCAACTTATGTTGTCAACTAGGAATTTTAAGTATTCATATGTAATGTGAAGTGTCATGTCTTGTCGTACAAGTGTTTGGCAGGGGCTTTTCCACCAATAAGCCAGTAAAAGAAATTACTGAAATGCGACATAGTGGGAAGTATCTACTAAAATACTACACCAGAAATTGCTCACTTGTAAATCTGAACTCATTCACAAACTGAATGATTTCTGGGGTACTATTTTGGTAGATATTTCTTGCATCTCGGTGATTTCTTTAACTGTTTGTAGTATATTAGTAAAAAAGCCTTTTGGCCTGTGTCAAACACGAACGGCTCCTTTTATGAAGCGGATGGGCTTCATAGGCTGTGAATTAAGAAAGGACTTTTCTATGCTTGTACAGAAATTTTGACCTTAGAAAACTTGTGCAACTATCTTCTCTGTCAAACAGGTTCCTCGAGCATCAGCTAGTGCTGTGGCATTTGGAATGGGGCTTTTCAGTGGGAATGGAAGCCTTGGACCAGGGAAGCACCGAGCTTTTGCTGTTACAAGTGCAAGTAATGCCAGCGACATACTTCTGAGATTCTTTGATTCATGTAGTAACTATAAGGTATTTTGTGGCCTATGCATTTTAGATGGTACTTTACTGCATTGCACTATTTTTTTATCTAAGTTCCTTATATATATGCTTGTTATGCTTTATAATGCCATATATCTGTCCAGACTCTGTCTGTCACCCTGCTCATGAACTCTTTCTTTATCAATGAAGAGTTTCAGGAAATGGAAGGAGCCTGACGTTAATAAACTCAAGAAGCCTATCTTGGATGAGATTACTTCCGCATTGGTTGGCCGCTATGGGCTGAGCTTTACAAGGAAGGATATATCTTCTCTTTGGTTTCTGTGTAAACAGGTGATCACTACTTATCTTTGTGCCTTGCCCCTTTTTGTTTAAACGTCAAACAATTACTTCTGGTTTTGGGAGTCGACAACTGTGATTTTTTACTGATGCAATGGGGGGTTGCTTTTTTCTTTACAATTACCCAATTGGTGGTTGATCGTGGCAGGAAGCATCCTTGTGGGATAAAACAAATGGAGCATGTAAACTTTTCAACCCTTCTGAGGTATATAGTCTGAGACCTTACAGTCAAGACTTATTCTCTGTATTAAATGTCCTCTGGCATAAAAGATTTCTGAAATTGAGTTAACTTCGACCTGATTTTACGAGGCCAAGTTTGACTTGGTATCTGTTTATCCCTAACTATTGAATGCTCATTGAAATGTTGGTTTTGCTTGTGTCCTTTTAGATTACTTCGTTAGAGTGGACGGATGACCTGGAGCTGTATGTATTTAAAGGTTATGGAAATTCACTAAACTACAGAATGGCAGTGCCTTTACTTGAAGATGTTGTTGAATCCATGGAGCAAGCTATTCAAGCTAAAGAAGGTAGCTTACATATATCTACACACACAAATAATTTTTGTCAACTTGCTTATTTATAAGTTGGCTCCCATATGACTGCAGTAAACGTTGCCTATCTAGCAAGAAATCTTTTGTTTTCAAAAAAACGTACTCAGTTATATTCGCCTTGAATTTTATCAGAGACAAATTCACTATCTTGAAGCTTGAACAATTAAGTAAAGATTATAAATAGTTTAATAATACCTAATGTTCCCCCATCAGATGGGCCCATTGGGATTGAAGTTTGATAGAAACATTTTGGAGAACCATGACCCCAAAAGCTAGTCCATGAGTTTAGAAGGTTCAAGCTAAGAATTTGTGTGTTTAGTGTCGGACTAAAAATCCTATACCGTGCAATTGGGTTCTAACAAAGTGACTTAAAGTTTGTTAGGTAAAGGTCTTATAACAGTTTTATAAGTTCTAACTGTCATGTTGTTCTACCGTATCAAACATGTAATAGTATTTACAGATGGCTTAGATTTTTTGGGAAGGTCATACTTACAAATGGTCATGTAGTATATATAGTTGTTTGGCTTTTAAATGATGTCTGTATGAAATTTTCTTTTGGCATATTTTCATTTTGCTGGTTGTGGTTTTTTGCAGAAAAACGAACTCCTGGAAGCTATGAAAAGGCAAGACTTCGGTTTGCCCATGCTGAAACTCTACTTCCTTTCTCATGCATGCTCGGTCTTTTTGAAGGATCTGGTGAGGCTGTTAAAGTGACAGCATTACTAACTGAAAACTAAATCGTGGATCATATTACTCCCTCTAATCCTTAATATAAAGGTTATTTAACTAATTTGGATCGATTGAGAAAATGAAATAAATTAGTTTACTAAAACAAATACGACTTAACCTCCTTAAAGTAATCTTGTGTAACAATATGTTATATATCAGTTTATAAGTTAGGTACATTAGTCTGGTAAAAAATAATAAATATGGATAACAAAGTGGATTGAAGTCTCATATTTAGAATCAAATCCAACTCTATAACTAGCTTCTATATTAAGGATTGGAGGTAGTATTTTGTAATTGCTACTAGCAGTGTGCTTATAGTCCGTGTCACTTTGGCTTTCTGCAGAATTTGATCAGCTTCAAAAGGAGCAACCTGGGCAGCTCCATCAAATGCCTCCCCAGAAAAGAAAATGGCGGGGGAGCACCATGGTACCTTTTGCTAGTAACGACATGCTGATCCTCTATAGTTGTCCAGCTACGGGGAAATCCACCAGCAGCTACTTTGTGCGAGTTCTGCACAATGAACATCCCACGCCAATGCCAGTAAGCTTTTGAACTTGATCTGACATTATGCTAAGTTTAAGTTTAATGCTAGCTACAGTCTCGACTTAGCATTGTTAATTTTGTTATCATTTGTGCTTTTTGCTTTTGGTGCAGGCTTGTGACCATTCTGATTTCTGTCCATTTGAAGTATTCAAGGTAGTTTGAATAATCCTGATCTAATGCTTCAGATCGTCCATGCTGTACTTTATAGTTGTGGAATCCTTCTATTGCAGTATTCTGATTTCTATGTTCTCTTATACAGGAAAAGGTATATGCGCCTCATAAGAAGCATACGTTTGATACACTCTGTAACGGGAAGGGAGAACACACAGGTGACCAAGGAAAAGGTGATAACAACCGCAAAGATGAGCTTTAGGCTACCATGGGTTTCATTTAGCCCTTTTTCCTTGTTGGTGCCGCTTTACTAATTTTAAGCGTGGGAGGAAGCACCTATAATGAAATTGTAGAACAATGTTTCTGTTGGGTTTCATTTCGTGAATTTTGATAAAACTTAGCTCGACTTGTTACCAGTGAGATCAAACTCATTTTTTTCCTGGCATAATACGTCTATCATGTTTGATTGGAAAAACGAACTTTCTTACAAAAAAATCTGACTTAAATTTTGTCGTAAGAAATTTTTTACTGATTTTATATCTTAGTAGCCCTTTTTTCTTTTTTTCCCCCTAATATTTGCTCTGCTTATTGCAGCACGGTGTTGGCATGTTCAGGCCAAAAAAAAAAAAGTCATATTTTTAATTCTCAGCGATATTTTTTAAAATGTTACTACCCCTTCTCTTTAATATAAAAATTTGTTTAACTTTTATTTTAGTTTTAAATATAAAACTTAATATATTTTATCTCTCATATTTATTCGTTTTGTCTAAGATAGTCCATATGGCCAATACACGTGATTAGTAAGGATATTTTAAGTAAGATAATACTTATTTATTATAAATAACTAATCTAACTAATTTTTTAATTTATTTAACTTAGCTAACTAACTTTTATATTAAGGATGGGGTAGTAGTTTATAATTAAGGGGGGAACAGAATTAATTATTAATCATTTTAATCAATATACTACCTCTGGTCCTTAATATAAGATTTTGTTTGACTTTTATTTGGGTCTTAAATATAAGACCCCAATTCACTTTATCTCTTATATTTATACATTTTCTCCTAAGGTAGTCCTTCTAATAATAATAGTTCTGGCCAATACACTTGATTAGTAATGATATTTTAGAAAAGATAATACATATTTTTTACAAATAACTAACTCAATTTATCTTTTTAATCTTTTTAAATTAATCAACTATTTTTTATAATTAAGACGAGAGGTAGTACGATTGAAAAAAATATTAAATAACAGGTGAATTGCGCGACCAAAAGCCCCAAACATCCAGCCGACTCGTTACGCGTTCAGAAGCCCGAACATTCTCCCCTGTCACTTTTCAGTTTGTTGTAAATTGTAGTAATTCGAAACCTCAGCATGGACGCGACTGTGCAGTTAACCTTAGCGACAATGAAGCGTCCTATGCTTTCTCTCGCGATACTTCTCTTCTCCACGTCAATTTACTACTCTAATGCAGAAGGAGATTTCGATGTTCGCAAGCATCTCTCAACTGTGTCCAGGTCTCTTCCGAATTGCGATCTGATTTTTAATCGTTTCACTCCCTACATTTTATGTTACTGGGCGTGTAGTTTTAGTCGTTTAGTTAGCATTGATCTGTAAAACGTCTGGAATAATAGCGTCCTTGTTTCTCATTGACCCTAATTCGTGATTGTCTTCAGTAAATGGAATTAGCCTGGTTTATTTGGTAAGACGCTCACACTTATCATAGACAAGAGCTCTGCGTTTCATTTCATTGCTCTTGCCTTACACCAGACTGTATGCCTCTGTCCAATCTGAATAACTTGAAAGGATATCCTCATTTGATTCCGCAACTTATTTGACTCATCATATTGGGAAATCACTCGATTTAAACGCACAGGGCGCAAACACGCAAAAGCATATCAATGACGAGGACTTTATTCAGAACTTTTCAAAATAATTGTAAAAGCTTCCCCTTCCCTTACGAGGGCTCTTCAACCTACATGCTTAAACTTCAATTAAGTTCTGCTAGAGGTAGAGACTAAACTTGCTTATTGAAATTCGCATATATAATTATCGAATGCTGGAGGTTGTGAAATTTTTTTGTATTTCTAATTTAAATCCTTTTCAAGCTGATTAATTGAATTTAAATTAGGACATAATCATATCACAATAATTTTGATTCTCTATAATTCATACTCACCCTGCCCGATTTTCTATCTCTGGTGGTTATCAGTATGACTTAATAGGCTTGAACAAATAATATTTTTGTCCGAACATATTGTATACCATCTAATTCTGGACTGTAACTGCCGACATGGTGTAAGTGCAATAGTAGTCAAGTTGCAACTATGACTGCGTTGGAGCAGCATCTCATTGTTAGGATTTTGGGTTGCAAAACTTAAGTAGTTTTAAATTCAACAAAATGGTTTTGTTTAGTACTTGGACACTGTATTAAGATTTCAATAATTGTTCACTATTTTCTTGTCTCAAAAGTCAAATATCTGCCTAATCTAAGTTCATAACAGATAATGTGATTTATACAACAAATTGCTTCCGATAGCATTAAGTATCAAAATGGAATTGATATTGTGGTTCAATGAGCACGTTCTCATTTCAATGAGCACGTTCTCATTTCTTTAAAAAGATATATATTCTCATATGTTGAAAGAGACCATTGTGATTGAAAGCTGCTGCACACTAATTCATGCTATGGAAACAGTTCGTTTTGCTACTTGGGGTTTATTTTTCCTTTAACATGGAAGACCGATTAATGACTAACTATATTATTTTGGAATTTAATTTTTTTTTTAATTTTGTTGCACTATCACTTAACTAGCTGTTGATACTTAAGCTCACTGATGCAGGATTTAACCTTAGATAAATAAACTGAGTTTTGAAGAGATGGAGTCTAGTGTCTTGTTTTTCATTGTCCTTTATTCGTCAATGTCGGAAACATGTCTGGAATTAGCTTGAATTGACATGTATTGAGTGACATGTCCCTAAAAACTTTGTTTTTCCTTGGGTGTAGTTATAATCCTATATTTTTCTGAACAAGTGCCACAACTTTTCAACGACTGCCAGTGCTGCGCAGAGTATCATTATATTGTTTTAGTCCTGCAACTTAAGCATTAAATTAAGTGTTGAAGTTTTTATTTGTAAAAGATTGTTTGATTGTTCATTGGTTCTCACTGCAGATATGGAGTTGTGAAAGACATAGCGGACAATTCCTTTGTTCCTTCTGATATTCCAGAAGGATGTGTTCCAATCCACTTAAATCTTGTGGTAACTCTTCCTAATAATCGTTGAGCTTTCCACTGATGCAAATCATAGCGTCATAATTAGAATAGCTTAATTAGAAATAGGAGGAAAACTTTGGATAAATAGTTTTCCTTTGTTACAAATTTTCTTTCCTTTTAAAATGATCTATCTGTGACAATTGGTGATTAAAATTGTCTATCAATTAACACGATGGAAAATGGATGCTAATGCTGCCACATATTCTTAGGCAAGACATGGAACTCGATCTCCTACAAAGAAAAGGATAAGAGAATTAGATGGTTTGGAAGCTCATCTGAAATTACTGATAAGCGATGCAGAAAAACAAAACGTACTGTTGGACAGAATTCCTTCGTGGTTACGGGGATGGGAATCTCCTTGGAAAGGGCGGCTCAAGGGTGGTGAATTAATAATTAAAGGAGAAGAGGAATTATATGACCTGGGAATCAGGACTAGAGAAAAATTTCCAGATTTGTTTGATGAGGATTACCATCCAGACGTATATCCTATAAAGGCTACTCAGGTTAGTTTATCCAGCAATTTCTTTTCTTTGTCTACGTTGATTAGAGTTTGTTTTCTCAAATTTTTTTTTTTTGCCTGTTTTCAAGAAAGAAATGAATTATTATTGAGTTGATGGATAAATGCTATGGTTTGATGATCAAGTCTACTGCAACTGCAAGTTGTGAACTAGGAAGCATGGACACTGACATGCGCCCTATGACTTTACAAAATTAATTGTTCATATGTATTTTGAAGTGTCATGTCTTGTCATCCAAGTTCTTTGCATGTCCCAAACATGAACAGGTCCTTTTATGAAGTGGATGGGCTTCATGGGCTGTGAGTTAAGAAAGGAATTTTCTATGCTTGTATAGAATTTTTGACCTTAGAAAACTTGTGCAACTATCTTCTCCATCAAACAGGTTCCTCGAACATCGGCCAGTGCTGTGGCATTTGGAATGGGGCTTTTCAGTGGCAATGGAACCCTTGGATTGGGGAATCACCGAGCTTTTGCTGTTACTAGTGAAAGCCGTGCCAGTGACATACTTCTGAGATTCTTTGATTCTTGTGCTAACTATAAGGTATTTTGTGGCCACAATTCAGTTCTTATAGTACTTTTAATATGCTCTTAAGATGGTACCTGACTAAATTACACTATTTTATTTATCTAATTGTATATATAAATTTCTTTATGTACATATGCTTGTTATGCTTTATGATACCATATATAACCATCCAAACTCTATTTGTCACTCGGCTCATGAACTATTCTTGATATCTTTGTTTCTTTTTCAATCCCCTCCCCTCTATAAAAACATCATAAAGTTGTTACTCTAGTGTCTGGTTGATGATCAGAAAATAAGTAGCAGGTGTTCATTGACAGTGTGAGTTTGTCACCAAGAGACAGTTGATATTATATGGTTCATGCTTCCTTCTGCATGTTGACATTAAGACGTTGCACTTTGTATACCTGTATTAATATCATAGGTTGGATATGAAAGTTTTCTTTCTTTGTTTGTAAGGAAAATATTTGAGGTGAATCATAGGCAGCATAGTTATTGCTAAATGTTCATGCAAGATTATAAGATTAGTTGTGCGAAGTTCAACAAATGGGATTCAAGGAAATGGATTTTACCTTAATTGATATTATGTTGTGGGTGTTTGAGACTTCTTGTGATCTTCGGTGCTACTTAATATTAATGGGAAAAATTCAAAAAATGGGATTCAATGCAGAATTTCAGGGAAAGCCAGGAGCCTGCTGTTAATAAACTCAAGGAGCCTATCTTGGATGAGATTACTTCTGCATTAGTTGGGCGCTATGGGCTGAGTTTTACAAGGCAGGATATATCTTCTCTTTGGTTTCTGTGTAAACAGGTGATCAATTATCTTTGTGCCTTGCCCCTTATCGTTCAAACGGGAAACAATTACTTTTGGCTTTGGGAGCCTACAATATTTTACTGATGCAATGGAGGTTTCTTTTTTTTCTTTATAATTACCCAATTGGTGGTTGATCTTGGCAGGAAGCATCCTTATTGGATATAACAAATCAAGCATGTAGACTTTTCAGCCCTTTTGAGGTATACAGTGTTCATGATATTGCAATGTAATATGAGACCTTATAGTAAAGATCTATTCTCTGTATTAGATATCTTCTAGTGTTAAAGATGTCTGAGTTAATTTCTTCCTGATTTTATGAGGCCAAGTTTGACTTGGTTTTTCCATCTTGATATAGAACTGGAAATCTCTTCAACGTGTAGATGCTGCTGACTAGTGATAGTGAAATAGAAGGGATGGATAATGAATAGGTTGTTGTGAACGCTTAAATAACAAGATTGTAAATATGCTTGAGTTGGCATATAAAAAATTGATGAGATTTTCTGTTCTATTAATTCATTAAGGACTGGTCATTAGTGACTGTTAATAATGATAGCCTATAAATACTAGTCTAAGGTTATTCTTTGATGTTAACGACGGATTAGCACCATTCAGGTTCTGAATTCTCTCTCTTTCCTTATTCCATTTCTATAACAGCGCCCTTTCTTGTTACAATTTCCTATCATTTCCCTACTTAGTGCTCAGTAATTTTTCCTTCTTTTTTTTTTTTAATTTTTAAAATCAAATTGTATCTGTTTATACCTATACTATTGAGTGCTTATTGAAATGTTGCTTTTACTTGTGTGCTTAGATTACTTTGTTAGAGTGGACGGATGACTTGGAGCTGTATATATTGAAGGGTTATGGCAAATCCCTAAACTATAGAATGGGAATGCCATTACTTGAAGATGTTGTTGAATCCATGGACCGAGCTATTCAGGCTAAAGAAGGTGTGTGTGTTAATATTATTACAGGCACTCCGGTGTGGGCAGTTGCTTCCACATCATTCATGGACGAAACTCAAATGAATTTGCACAAAAGATAGGACCTTTGCTGCAATGAAGTTATTATAACTTGATTCATATTTGACTGTACTAAACATTGCCTACCTTGAAGAAATTTTGTTTCCCAAAATTCGTAGTCTGTCATATTTATAATCATTTGCTTTATGAACTGATCGTCTGGTATATAATTCCTTGATGTATTTCAATTATAACATCACATTGCTGTCTGACTTGTATTCATATCTGTCGTTCAGATATCAGGGATTTTACTGTTGGCTGGAATGTGTTAATGATTCTCTCTCTTCATATTTTGATTGTGTTTGGTGGGCCCCCCCTCCCAAAAAAAAAAAAACCTTTTCCCCTAATTCCACGATAGATTTTTGTTTGCTTTTCATAATATATGGATTTCAAAACGCATGTTTTGGAATACTATATTTTGAACTTTCCACTGTTCTATTGGTTGAGTGTTTTCTTTATGCAAAATTTGAAAGGAGAACTTTTGGTGTCTGTAGTATTTATGGTTGATTTGCCTTTTGAACGATGTCTGGATGAAATTTTCCTTCAGCATATTTTCATTTTGCTGGTTATTTTTGTAGAAAAACGGACTCCTGGAAGCTATGAAAAGGCAAGACTTCGGTTTGCTCATGCTGAAACTGTAGTTCCCTTCTCATGCTTGCTTGGTCTTTTCCTTGAAGGATCTGGTGAGGATTTTACAGTGATAACAGGAATAAATGAAACTTAAATCATGGATCATATTATTTTGCAATTGCCACTTGCGATGTGTTTATACTCATTGTCACTTTGGCTTTTGGCAGAATTTGAACAGATTCAGAAGGAGCAACCTTTGCAGCTCCCCCACAAGCCTCCACAGAAAAGAAAATGGCGGGGAAGCACTGTGGCGCCTTTTGCTGGTAACAACATGTTAATCCTCTATAGCTGTTCAGCAACAGACAAATCCACCAGCGGTTACTTTGTTCGAGTGCTGCACAATGAACATCCCATTCCAATGCCGGTAAGCTTTTGGGATCGATGTGGCGTTATGCAAGTTTAAATTGAATCTTAGCTACTGTTTCAATATTGGTGTATGAAATCCTATTTAAACTTAGCATTGTTAATTTTGTTGCCATATGTGATTTTTCTCTTGTACAGGCTTGTCACGGTTCTGATTTCTGTCCATTTGAAATATTCAAGGTAGTTGAATAATCCTGCTCTAATGCTTCAGATCATCCGTGCTGTACTTTAGCTGTGGAATCCTTCTATTGCAGTATTCTGATTTTTGTGTTCTCTTGCGCAGGAAAAAGTAGTCACGCCTCATAAGAAGCATGCGTATGATACAATCTGTAGTGGGAATGTTGAGCACACGGGAGACGAGTTTTCTCAAATGTCTCTCTCGCAGGGAAAAGGTGATGATACCCGCAAAGATGAACTCTAGACTGTTTACTGGGAAAAAGAGAACCATAATTTTCTTTTTATCTCTTTTCCTTGGTGCCATTTTACAAATTTTCAGCGTGGGATATGGCCTCTTGAATAAAGATTCTGCTGCCTGCAGATTAACCTCTTTGTTATAATGAGATTGCTGCTTGATTTCACCTAATATGTGGAGAATTCAGAGCTGCAAACACGTTGTGCTTTAGTTTAGTTTGTTCCAGGATTTTGCTGATTCCACCATAAAGGTGCTAGCTAAATGTTTTATTTTCATCTGTTCCTTAAGCTTCAATTTTGTTATTATAGAATAGAGAGATACTTGATCAGCCAACTTCGTTTCGTGACTTGCATTGTAATAGTCCTATTTATGTTTTGCCCTGGTTTCTGTAGAAAAATTTTATATGGGGTGTCAGAAAACATGCTTAGAAATGCATGATGATTACCTAGGAATCCTAGGGAGTTGATTTGAGCATGCCAGTGCTTTTTATACACACGCTATTCAAAATGTTCTACCTAATTACCCGAATTCGACAATTTATAAATTAATTATTCCGATGACGAAAAAATTATTATCCGGTTTAAAGACATGCTACGAAATTTTATAATAGTTATTCTGAGAATTAAAAGGAGTTGTTACTCAACTTATTTAAAACTTTAACCTTTTTTAAACTCAATACCATACAGTTAAATATTTCATAATAAATCTTTAAATTAAAATATTAAATTTAAAATGAACAAAATTCACGAGGGGAACAAATAAAAATAAAGGAGATCTGCAAAAAAACTTATGAATATGTAAATAAAGTAAAAACATTATAACGCAATAAAGGCCCGGCGGTACCCGTTCTGTAGTAGTACAACTATTTGTTATTAATTTTTAATAATTAAAATTAAAAGTTATAATTAATTTGAGTAAGTGGTCCGAAATTTTCGTTTTTATTTATTTATTTTTGACTAAATTCTCATTTCGTTTCTCACCTCTCTCTCTGACCGGCGATCGGCTGAAGCTCCTAAGTCCTATCCATCGCCGCCGCCACATAGCCCCGAACTCGGATCGGACCCACTTCCCAACCCGAATCTGGGAACCTGCACCTCCCACTTTCTCCTTATCTTGTCTGTACCAACGCCCCTTGCCTTGAACTTTATCATTTATTTAGCACACTTCACTTTGTGCTTACAAATCGATTTGCGTTTCCACGGTTTCAGTGCCTTGAGAATTCGCAGTTTGCTATCTGTTCAGTTTTGCTTCAGCTGGGATCCCAAGTACATGTGCCGATCTAGGTCTTCAATCCCCATTTCCTGCCCCAATCTGTGAGTTTTCTTTTTCTTTAATTTCTGTAACAGAATATTTTTATACAATCCGGTTTTTTTAATAAAAATAAATGCATTCTGGTGGTGAAACTTTGAGGACTCTTGTGCGAAAATCTAGGTTTCGATCAGTTTTTGTTTAATTGGTTGCCGATTGCCGATTGCCGATTGAAAGTTTGGTAATTTTCCGCTTTTGGAGGGTGTCAAGGGATTAGATGGTTGCTTTGGTTTCTGGAAATTTTCACTGACGTGGGCAGTTTGATTTTTCAAAAAGTAATTTTTTTTGGTTTTTTGAAATAAAGTGAAAAAAAATTATACAAAAAAGGAAGGCAAGGAAACAATGGCAAATTTGTTTCCCAGGGTGAAGTGAGGTGCTCTCTCATCCTTTTTGCAATGGCAAATTTGTAATAATTTGTCATTTTCAGGGTAGTCTCTCTCGCGCCTCATTCCCAGATCTCCCTCGCCGCAATCTTTCTGGGCACTGGGCAGATCTCTCTCGCCTCGCGTTTCCCTCACACACTCACTGCTCGTGGGTCCTGGGCGTCGCCCTTCTCTTGCTACTCTCAGGTGCTTGGCGCTCTCACTCACTCTCAGCTTTGTCTTCTTCGTCTTTGGTGAGGTAGTCTTTCTTTATTTCCCGCTCAACCTTCGTCTTCCTCTACGGCTACCCCTTTTATCTCTCAGGCTTCGATCTTTCTCAGCTATTGTTAGTTATTTTCTGCTGTTTGAAAACCTGCATCTTCACTTCTCGAGGTGAAGCCACTGTACGTAGTTGCATCTATTCTGCATTTTCTTCGATGCTTGGGAACAATTCTGCGGGAAATAGTTCTTGGTTTATGAGCATCAAAGTGTTTTATTTATGATATTTCTGCGACCTTTTGTGGGATCAATTCAGTCGCAAGATTTGCTGCTAGTGCATATTTTCCTGTTTTATTTGAGTTGACGGTTTTCCCTCTTTCAAAATAAAATTTTGAATTTATGCTGGGATTTGAGTATTTGTTGAGAGTATTACGTATTGTTGCTTGTGAACGTCAAATGAAAATTTTGTTAGCCTCCAAACTCAAACTATTGTTTCTTTACTAAAAATTTTAGCAGACATAAAGTCCAGATGCGAGGATGGAAGCCCTGTGACAGATAATTATGCTGGGCTGGTCATAGCTTTTGCTAAAAGAGTGGAATTCTGAAGTTCCCTGGGTTCCTACATGGAAGCAAGCAAAGAGGAGGCGCTTCAGGCAATAGAGGTTGCTGAGAAGCGATTTGCTCAGAGAGACTTTGCAGGTGCCAAAAGTTATGCATTAAAGGCAAAAACAATATGTCCTGAATTGGAGGGAATACCTCAAATGGTGGCTACATTTCAAGTTTATGTAGCTTCTGAGGCAAAATATAATGGCGAAGTAGATTATTATTCAATTCTTGGAATAAAACCTTCAGCAGATAAAGAGACCGTTAGGAAACAGTATAGGAAGCTGGCTGGGTTGCTTCACCCGGATAAGAACAAATGTGTGGGAGCTGACGGGGCCTTTAAGCTGGTATCTGAAGCATGGACTTGGCTATCAGATAGTGCCAAGCGAAGTTCTTATGATCTCAAGAGAAATACACAAACGGCTGCTGGGGTCAATCAGACGAATTTGTCATCAGTCCATTCTGCAGGAACTACAGGTTATAACAAATGTTTCAATTTATCAACTTCTCATGGTCGGCATGATACTTTCTGGACCATTTGCACTTCATGTAATGTCCAGTATGAGTACTTGCGTAAGTATGTGAATAAGAGACTTTCATGTAAAAACTGTCGGGGAACTTTCATTGCTGTTGAAACCGGGGCAGCCCCAGGAAACGGTTCTTTCCCTTACACTCCTTGGTCATATGTGCCGGGCAATGGGTATGGAGGTCATTCATTTGATAATGTCACGTATGTGCCTACCAATACCAGCTATTTCAATGGCAATGGTATCAGTGGATATCATTCTCCACATGGATATGAGTATGTTTCAAATGTTTCATTTCAGTGGAATCCTGCTGGACATGTCAATGGAAATGGTTCAACTCCCCTATCTTCTGATTCTGTTTGTAAGGTCAATGGAAACAGGAAGAGAGGAAGACCAAGAATCAAACCAACAGTTGATCCGAGGCATCAATCAGCAGAGACTGTGCAAAATGTAAATTCAGATGTATCATTCCACTGTAACGAACCTCAGGAAATTAAGCCCACTAGACCTGACAAAAAAAGGAAAATTGTTGTGGCAGCCAGTTTCCGAAATGGCTGTGAACAAAAGGAATTGAAATCAGCTTCTGAATCAAGATTAGCTGATGGGAATGAACGCATTGTACATGACCAGAAAGTTTCCTGTGCAAATGAAGTCCAAACTAAGCAGTATTCCATGGCACCAGCATTTGATGCGAGAAAATTACTGATTGAGAAGGCCAAGGCGGATATTCAGAAGAAACTGGAAGAGATGAAACTGGCATCTGACGCTGCTGCTGTTGGGGAGAAAGCAAAATCTCTAGCAGAAGCTGGTCAAGTCAATAGAGAGGAATATAAAAGAGCATGTCTAAGTGTTTCTGACCATCAATTAGAGCATAGGAAAACTGCTTCCGTCACATAACTGTCCCGGATTCTGACTTTCATGACTTTGATAAAGACAGGTCAGAGCAGTGCTTTAAGCCAAAGCAAATCTGGGCTTTATATGATGAGGAAGATGGCATGCCTCGTTTATATTGTCTAATCCGTGAGGTCATCTCTGTCAATCCATTTAAGATTCATATTAGTTATTTGAACTCAAAGACTGACAGTGAGTTTGGCCCAGTGAACTGGATGGATTCTGGTTTTACGAAATCTTGTGGAAATTTCAGGGCATACAATTCTGATGTTGTTGACCAGGTAAATGTTTTCTCTCATCTTCTAGCACGGGAGAAGGCTGGTCGAGGTGGTTGTATTCGGATTTATCCGAGATGTGGAGATATTTGGGCTGTTTATCGAAACTGGTCTCCAGACTGGAATAGATCGACTCCAGATGAAGTGAGGCATCAGTATGAAATGGTGGAGGTTCTTGATGATTACTCTGAGGAGCTTGGCGTTTGTGTTAGTCCCCTTATAAAGCTGGATGGATTTAAAACAGTGTATCAAGCAAATTCAGACAAAAAGGCTATAAGATGGATACCGAGGAGAGAAATGCTACGCTTTTCACACCAAGTGCCTTCTTGGTTGCTGAAGGGAGAGACAAGCAACTTGCCAGAAAGGTGTTGGGACCTTGACCCGGCTGCAACTCCTGATGAACTTCTTCATGCTGTTACAATCGCGAATGCTTCATAGGCAACAATGAAACACTTATTTGGTTTCTAATTAAGAATTTTCAACACTATCTATTCTGATTTAACTGTACACTATGCCACGCTTGGCCAGAGAACATGAGAATTAACCACTTATGTCTTTTATTTGGGGGTGGAATTCTACTTTTTCGATGTGTATAGGCTCCCAAATCTAGGATTTCTTGTTCACTAAGGTTTGCTTCTTGCCCCCATAGGAGCCAGGTAACTCTTGTAAGAATTCAGGACAGATTGGATCTGCCTGACAGCAGTGTAGCTCTGGCCAGGATTGACTGGCAAAGAA